>NC_056560.1:19545731-19629286 GCF_013358625.1 Macadamia integrifolia
GGGGAAGGATATTCAGGATCATGGGGGTATTTTCTTCTCTATAATGCACCCAAATGTTGACCATCTTTGTGGAGATTTCTTAATTCATGAGAGGTAAAGAATTGGAGAACTGAAAGAGCATTTTATAGTCATCAACTCTTTTAGCAGAAGGTATTCATTCTCTCTCTTCTATGCTATGTATAAGATTATGGGTGAAATCAAAGTTAGCTTTAAAGAAACCTGAATATGAACCACGCAAAGTCAGATTATACTCTTAAGTGATTGTATTTCTTTCCTTTCTCCTCATTCTTTTTCTAACTGAAAAGAAAATAATCAGTCATTCCATAAGATAAACCAAAGCACAGTACTTAACAAGAACTGAGCTCTTCAGGGATTTGACTGAGCTATATATAGCCAAAGCACACACTGGAACCATCCCTGTATGAGAAGAATTAAGTCGATATCCAGTGACCATATTGAAGAGAATAACGAGCTATTGACCAAAGTGATTGCAATAATTGATGTCTATAGTTTCTGAACAAGATCAAGAGATATGCTTCATAACTATACGTGTCAGAAATGTCCTACACATTTCCCCATTGTTCACCATCAATATAGGTTATTTCAAGTCTATACTATACAAATTCCACCACTACAATAAGGATTTTTTCTTTTAATTTACCTTCAACACCAGAAACAGCTACTTCAACTTCTCCACGTCCTCCAGGACCCTTCATGTAAAGTCTATCTGTTTTAGAAGGAAAATTGCCAATTGACAAGAAGCTCCCAAATCGAGATCTCCCAGCTGCAAATGAGAAAAATACTAAAATAGGAATAAAACTTTAAAGCAAACCAAAACATGACACTTTTTACAGCTAAAATAGAATGAAGGAAAACCAAAATGTTGAAGTTGCTGACAGTTGCCAACTTTTCAATCACTAAAATAAAATGGTATGCTGTGTTTTCTATGCTCTATTTAGATCATACATCAAAGCATTAGAAGCTGCAGTATATGAAAACATCAAAAAGTAGAAAAAATGACGAGCGTAAGTCACTCCAGGGAAGGGGAGCAGTCCAGGCAGACATAGATTTATCCTTACCAGACATGTCACTATAAGAAATGAAAAAATTGAAGCTGAAGATACAAGAATTTGATGAATATTCTGTAACGGCAGGTTAGATATACAAAGTGCTTTTAGAACCAGCAAATTGGATGTTCCTAAAAAAAGTAGCTCTCCCTCACACCTTGCATCTGAAACCAGCAGGTGAACTATACCCACTCAAAAGCTTTTGCAACTCAAAAATGATTCCTCATATCTACTATGGTGACGGCAACAATAAGATTCAGTTTGGATTATGATTCCAGACAGACACTAATTGCCCTGATTTATGTTAGATAATGGAGAGACATGTGGACATCATGAGAATTGCATCCTCTATCTTTGTACTTCAATTCCCACGATCAATAGGAATTGAGAGCTCCACTTAAAGCTGAATTAGTGGCCTTAATAGGTAACTACTTTGACAGCTGGACTACTCCTAATCATTACCAATTCAATGTAAAAATGTAAAAACAAGCCAATTCATGGGGGTCTGGATTCTCATGATCCAAAATTCCAAACTGCACTGAAGTCCTCAAAGCATAAGAACAGTGGCCTGAAACATTCTATTATTTTTGACACATAAGGCCCAAAACTTTAGTACATCTGCGGCCTTCACCACATATGTTGGTGAGGACCACCCCTCAGGTCCTACAGTTCCCCATGTACAATTACACTATCAACCACATAATAGCAGCTGAGGACATCCTACAATGCTTTAGACCACTCGGAATCCATCTTTGATTCGGACATCCCCTCAAAAGGGCAAACACACCGTTTGGAATGTCTAAAATCCTCCAATCCCATATCAAATCTTTGGGACAAAAGCATGACGAAGAAGTGGGTGGGGAACAGATCCTTAATCCCCAACGCAAAGAAAACAAACACTTGGTGATGGAGTAGCCTTAGGGAGAAGAGGAAAAATCGCACAAGAGGGGGAAGGAGATCACACACCACGCACAAATTCACTAATTCTAAAATTAAATTCACTCTAAAAATCAAACATTGAATTTATGCAAGTATATAAAGGAAAAACAATAAAACTCCTACTTAGACTCTAACACTAAAACTGACTCCTACTTCATGCGTATCCTACCCAAAACAAACTTGAGAAAAAATAAAAGATATAGAAAATAAAAGACTTAATATTAAACTAAACTACTTCCAACCCTTGTTGGACCAGTTCTTCTTGGCCCTTGGCTTCCACAGCCGGTTATGCTGGTCCAACTGGGTAAATGCAGTTGTATCTACATCAGCTCTCCCCTTCTGAAAAGAACTCGACTCCGTCGAGTTTGGATGAGGTCCAATAATGCCGTCAGTCTATGCGCTTGATGAGAAAATTACCAACTGTCTTTTTGAGCTTGAGAGTGGAAAGATCTTTTTCTGGTAGGAACTTCATCTTAATGCCACCATGCTGAAAGAGTAGGTATTCTCATATCCACAGTGCTTGGCTTTCTTGTCGAACAATCATGGGTGCCCCAAAAGAATATGACAGACTTTCAGAGGGAGAACATCACACTGAACTTGATCAATCAGTCCACCAATGGAATACGTGAGCAAACACCTTTCATGATTTTTTAGATTATTGTTGTTCACCCACCCAACCTTGTAGGGGTTCGGATGAGGCTCAGTTTTCAGACCCAACTTGCGAACAACATCTTCAGCAACAACGTTGGTGCAACTGCCGAGGTCGATCACCATATTACACAAGTTGTCACTGCATCGTACCCTGGTCTGAAAGATACTGTTACAGCGCCAATCATCCTCCTCGGGAATCTTCTGTGTAGTCAAGAGAGGACGGATCACATAGAACGGTTGAGGCTCACCATCATTGTCACCATCATTAACATTAACCTCATTGGGCTCACGGTCACATTTAGCCTCCAGATTTACTGTTCCTGTGTTTGGTTGCTCTTCTGGTATATAGGGTATGAAATTGTCCTTGTCGATGTATGCCAATAACCGATTAGGACATTGATTTACTCGATGCCCGTGCCCCTTGCATTGGAAACATTGAATAGCCTCCTTTAAAAATACTGAGTTCCTGTCACAACCACGCTGAGGTTAGGAGTATGGATGATTAGGCCGTGAAAATGATATGTCCGAATCACGTCGAGGTGGAGAATACGGTCAGTTAGGTCGTGAAGATGACATAGATGAAGCACTACCCTATGGTCTACTGATTTGACTTTTTCTGTGGGGATGATTGTGGCTTAATAGAACTAAGACCTCTAGGAAAAACATCTGTAAATGGCCTCCGATTGTATGGCCGTTTCAGACTTTCCTCAACCTGATATGCTACCTGTACGGCATCTTCCATTGTAGGCAGTCGGCTAGATGCAAGGGCAGAACTAAATTGAGGGTGCAAATCATTGTGGAATTGTGCTAGCAATACTTCTTCATCCCACTCAAAAGTCAGAACGAGTGGCCAAATAATAAAATCTAGCAACATACTCTTCAACAGTCAAATTCTCCTGTTTCAACTGTGCAAACCTGAGATGCGTGCATTGCTTGTAATCAGAAGGCAAGAATCTCCGGTTCATGACTTCATGCATTTCAGCCCAAGTGGTGACTAAACCAATGCCTCGGGTTCGGTTTTGTTATTGTTGCTTGATCCACCAGATTCGAGCCGTGCCTTTCAGTTTGGCCTATGCAAATAGGATCTTTCGGGCCTCAGTCAACCAATACCATCTGAAGAATGTCTCTAAGCTGTTAATCCAATCAAGATCCAGTTCTAGATTGTTGTCTTTATAAAAATCAAGGGCATCCAATCTTGCTGCTCTTTCTGCTTCATCATCATATTGACCAGTTCTATATGGTGCTGGAGGTGGTGATGGTGGTGTATGATGTGGTGGCGGTGGTGGATCCTATGGAATGGTGTTGGAAGAATCCCCAGATTGAATGGGATTTTTTTCTCTATCTGTTGCCACTAGACGATCAATAGAAGCTTGCATGGATTCCATCATTGTCATAATAGCTTCAATTTCTGCATCAGTTTCTCCTTTACAGGAGTTCAGCTGTTGAACTTCACTATTGGCTATCATGGTAGAGATAGGCAAGAATATGATGGTAAAGTAGTAACTAAAGGAGATTTAAGGGCAATGGAAGAATGGTAAATAACTCTTTTTTTTTTTGCAGGAAGGGCAGAAGTGTAAATACTTGAGATTCAATTTAAGTCACAAAAGGTGTGTAACGTGTGGGTGCAGGGGTATACTTGGAAGTGATAAAAAATAAGACAAAGAAGGGATAATGGAGGAAGGGAGGGGTATTACTGGAAGTTCACAAAAATTTAAAGAAAGAAGGAAGAATTAAAGGAGATCATGGGTTTAGGTTTACCCACAGAGGAGTGCTTCTCCTTGTTGGAGAGGGAACCAGAGGAAATCGATGGAGAGGAAGCCGGGAGCTTCGACGACCAGCGATGGTGGATGAAGGTCGACTTCGAACCAAGTAAGTAATTTTCCTTATTTCTCTGTTTCCTTTCTCTCTTCGACTTCCTACTTCTTCTCTGAATCTTCTTCTTTTCTGATTTCTGTTTCTCTCTTCTGTTCTTCTTCTGTCTTCTGTCTTCTGTCTTCTGTCTTCTATCTCTCTGATTCTGTCGTCTCTTTTTTTTTTTTTTTTTTTTTTTTTTTTCTTTTTCCTTCTTCTTCTTTCTCTTCTTCTTCCGCTTCTCCTTTCTTCTCTTGTTCTTTCTTATCGTCTGCTGCGCTGTTTTTTTCTTTTCTTTTCTTTCTTTCTTTCTTTTCTACTTCTGCTTCTTCTTTTCTTCTGCTGCTTCTTCTTTCTTCTCTTCTCGCCTTACTGCTTATTCTCTCTTTTTTTTTTCTTCTGTTTGGTTCTTCTCTTCTCGCCTTCCTGCTTCTTTATTTTTAATTTTTTTTTTCACTCTGGAACCCTAGAAGAAGGGTTTTGATCGAAAGGGTTGGGAGAAAAGAAGGGGGTTGAGACAGAGAATGGGAATGGAGAAGAGCACGATGGAAGGAAGAAAGGGAATGGGGACCTTCGGCTCTAATACTAAATTGATGGGGTAGCCTTAGGGAGAAGAGGGAAAATCGCACAAGAGGGGGAAGGGGATCACACACCACGCACAAATTCACTAATTCTAAAATTAAATTCACTCTAAAAATCAAACATTGAGTTTATGCAAGTATATAAAGGAAAAATAATAAAACTCCTACTTAGACTACACTAAAACTGACTCCTACTTCATAAGTATCCTACCCAAAACAAACGTGAGAAAAAATAAAAGACTTAGAAAATAAGAGACTTAATATTAAATTAAACTACTTCCAACCCTTGTTGGACCAAAAACCTGGGTTGGACCGGTTCTTCTTAGCGCTTGGCTTCCACAGCCGGTCATACTGGTCCATCCGGGTAAATGCAGTTGTATCTACATCACTTGGAATTACTAAACCTTTCAATTAAAGATGCATGGCCTTAAATTTGAGACAGTCACATGGTTAATGTTCCTTGTCTCTATATGCAACTACTGACATATCTTAATCTATTTTCAACTTTTAATGGATTAGATTAACAATTAATCTAGAAGTGTAAAAGCAGAAACCTGAGAAAACTTAATTACATTTAAGTTTCACTACGATCAATGAGATAACAAATCCAAAGAAGTCAAGGCTAACGGAGAGAAATTTAAGTTGAAGCTAGATAACTGAAACAGAGACTTACCATCATATGCTTCTCTAACCATTTGATAGCTGACAAATCCTGAGAAAAGGGTAAGCTGCAGTGGTAAATGCACCAATGTCAAGATATCCTATGAGATTCAATTACCAAGTAATAATTTGGACAGTCAATCAAATTAATGACCAAGAACTGCACCAAAACTTAGAGGCACACACTTGAAGTCACGATCTTTACTAAAGAACTCTGATTGGAGAGCATTAGCGACTAGGTTCTGCCATGCCAAGCATTGGCTTTGAAATCCCATTTACTTAATGTAACACCACACACATTTTAAAATAGCTTACTTTCCAAACATTTGAAGCAAAGGAAATACAAATAATGTGACTTTCACGTACGATGAGAGAACCCTGAAAACAGCTAATCAAACACATCAATCATTATGTGTTTGATCTGTGAACCCCTCCAAATGAATTTAAAAAAAAAAAAAAAGATCATATGTACTAAGCGAGCTTCAGATCAATATGGGTACCCTATTGAAATTCTCAGACAACAAAGCAACAACTCAAACCTTTGAGTTCTTGGTCCTTCCAGAGTCATCTTCAATTTTCAAGGAGGAAATGTCACTAGAGCTGCAATCATGCATGGGTTTTTCAATAGGAAATGCTGCCCCATCATGTGCATTAAGAAGAACACAGTAACAATGATCTGTTTCTGTCAAAACCTGCAATAAAAAATTAGGCTTAAGATAAACTACAGAATGCTTCCACAAGGGTATAAATTCATTCTTGGGAAGAACTTCAGCAGGAAAATTGAGAGAAGTAAAAAACAGACAAACTGAACTGCAAAACAGGTGAAATCTCTCAGTTGGTCTGGCCAAAAGAGAATCCCGGAGAAAGAAAAGGAGAAGAGAAGATTAATCATGCAGATTCATCAAAATGGGAAGATTCATCATACACAAAATGTCTGATTCCTTTATAGATATAAGTTTATTTTTTATCCTTCTTCTTCAAACAGAGATTACATAAGGAGTTGTTTCCCTCACTAAAGAGATTACACCACCCAACCTTTTATAAACAGAACATCAAATTATTATTATTATTATTTTTATAAAATTAACATTCAAATCAATTTTGATGTGTATTGAAAATTTTAGTGGCACATCAAAGCTTGTCATTTTGGAAATCCATCTTGTTTGAAAAAAAACTGGTCCAGCATAAAAGAAGGTGTACCCAGTGCATGAGGCTCCCGCCACTACGGGGTCTGAGGAGGGTCATAATGTACGCAGCCTTATCCCCGTATCGTGGAGAGGCTGTTTCCGACTTGTGACCACTTGGTCAAAACAGAATATTTTTTTCATATTATTTGTAATTTATAAAAAGCGCCACCGTGAGGTCGTATATCAACCAACAGTGACTACTGACTAACATAAATAAAATAGAGTTCCAACCACTATGTATTAACCCTATTTTTATACCCCCAAAAAAAAATGTTGTAAGAAAATCATTTTTCAATCAGAAAATGAAAAAAAAGAAAATTAAATCCAAATGCGTGAAGTCGTAGATCAGCTAATACTATCGAAAATATAAAAAATTGAAGCCTAACCACTACATATTTATCTATTTTTTTGCAAGAAATTTTCTTTAGGGGAAAAGGGTATTACCTCAAACTGTGAATCTTCAACCAATCTCCCTCAAATCCACCAAATGTTGGTTGTAGATGACTTGCAAAAAGTTAGAACAACTTTGTTCCACAAAGAATTGGAAGATGAATGGCCAAAATCCACTTAAAATTTTTGAGTTTTTTAGCCTAAGGGCAGGTTTCACACGAAATCTATCAAAATGCGGTAAAAGCCGATCAAAAAAAATTAATGTTTCAAACTACTTTAAGAAAATGTATAACACAAGGTTGCGGAGTTTCGATCGAAATTATGTATGCCTGCAGAATCGCATCCCATTTCATGATGGTTCAAGTCGAAACCTAAATATTTTGATCGGTTCCAAAAGAAACCTGCGACTTTTTGAACCTTGCATTCAAGGGCCAACTCTCCCAAAATCTATGCAGTATGACATCAATGCTTCCTGCTTTGAAATACTTCAAGAAATCGGATCGACTTGACTGATATGATAGATGGAATGGGTAGACGGTGGAGGTTCTTGTGTTATGATTTAGTTAGGACACAGGATTTTCACTCCAAGATTTAGATAAGGTCTAAAAAAAATAAACATCATGCTTATTCATCTACTCTTTCTCTTCTACATCAAATCCCAATCCTCTTTGATGTCAACACGGCGGCAGAGCCAGAAAGCTGCAGCATTAAAAAAGAACCTCCTCAGAACAGATCCAGCCTCCATTGCACTATCAGATCATAATTCCTGGGCTAGATACCAACAAATGTGCTGATGCAGCAAGTAATAATGTTATCAGCCCTGCACAAATAACAATTTCTAGTTTTCTCTTCATGGTATGTGACACATGTATAATTCTTAAATATCTGAGGACAGGATCAGATGGAATCATGGAGACTCCTTAGAAAGGTAGCAAAAGAAAACATGGATGATAAATCCTATTATATTTAAAGACAGAAAAAAAGGACAAGAAATATATAACCTTCCACCCCACAAAAAGCATCAATATGTAAAAACCATAAGATATCAAAATCATGTAAGCCATGATAATATGCAACTTATAATATTCATGCATCAGATTATTTCATAGCACAAGGCAAAAAAGCATCTTACTACTTCATCAAATGTGGAATCAAAGTCCTCAACTGCAAAACAAATGTCCGGGTATGCAGGAACTGTTTCTACTTCCTAAAAACCAATAAGTGAGGAATTGTCAGTTAAAGAAAATTTAAGCATAACAACCCCACAGCCACACAAACCCCCCCCCCCCCAAAAAAAAAAAATAATAAATAAATAAATAAAGGAAGAAAGAAAGAGATGCACTAGCCTTTCTTGAGTCCAGATGGAAATGAACCCGACTTGGAGATGCATATACAGTCTTCACAACCTGCAGAGATGCGGCATGCAGCATAAAGCATATAATAACTGAATATCCAAAATCAAAACTGGCCTATATTCATAGGATTGTCTCCCTAGTTTTCATCTAATGCCTGTTAGGGATTCCAAGCATAAACTGGAACTAAAGATATCAGCATCAAATCAAGATATAAATAGTATTACGCAAACAAGCTACTAAAAGCACACATTGTTAACTTATTTCACGCTAATATTTCAGCTGATATATTAGAGTTCTTTAAATTCTGCAAGATTTGACTGTTCTAAGTTTTAACCTACTGAATTTGCGTGGAGAGTGAAAATGAAAATGTACGGCTAGTATCCATTAATGGACTCACTGATTCACGTTGAAGAGGATAAAACAAGGATTACATAAATGAGTATGCAGCACGGTATCATAATGTGATCTGGCCAAAGCATTGCAGATATGGTATCATAACAGAACTATGGCTCCCTTGTTGCTAGGGACAACTTCATTGAGCTGGCTAGTAAATCAATTGAATACCCCTTGTATTCTATATCGAGTATCGACCATCCATAATTATTAGTTAACATGTTTTAATATAGTTCTAGTTTAGTTAACATGTTTGAATATAGTTCTAGTTGTGATCGACAAAACAAAGTACTGATATTGCTTTGTCTGCCAATTTATCCTATATAGCAGTTGAATGTAATTCACACCACATATGTCAAGACTCATTTTTGGACATTTTGAAATTACTAGTGGGCTCCACAATCAAGAAGGGACCATGGGTGAACTGATAAAATCAATTAGACCTATTAACATCACTGGGTGATTACAAGGAATGGTGGGGAATCATACCTCATGTTTTACAAGAGTGAACTTAAAAATCCCTCCCCAATCTGGACTTTGAATACCCTCCAAAGCTCATGTATTGAGCATAGTGTTGAATTTAGAGATCAAGTTGTGCAATATCCCTGATTTTGGTACATCCAAACACCTGGTATGTAATTCAAGCTTCATATTCTGATTCTCAATCTCAAACTTTTGTGATCTAAGTGCATCCCAAGTGAAAAGATTTTATTCAAAAGAAAAGAAAATAAGAAAGAACCTTAGCAGAGGAGAGACATCCAATAGAAGAAACCTCTTTTCATATGACCATACAAGACGGTATTAACTCCCCACAAACTAAGCTGTAGATACCTTATATATAGGAGATAATGGTGTCTCGGCTCCATTTTGAAAGTTCTGAAGAGCCTGAATACTGAAACACAACACAAAAGATTTCATTACAGAATGAACAGTTGAGTCATTTACTATTGAGAGAGAATTAGAGGAACGAAGTTAAGATTTGATTTTGAAGTAGAGAAGTTATGAAAACCTAATTAAAAGAGACATCACAGAAAATACAAAGTTTTGGGGGAACAAAAGGTAAGCTGGGATCACGACCTAAAAGAACATAAATTAATAAGCACAAAGCTTACATTTGCCAATAAGTAAAACTGTTGGCATCCTCATAATTACATCTGGAAAGATCATTAGAGATCTTATGAGGTAACAAATTGATTAAACAATAAACACTCATATCCCAGTAGGAAAGAAGCCACTAATCAGCTACAAGCCAATAATCAGCTACATGGTTGCTTTCTGTATGGTGGTCCATAATTCCCATTACTGCAACGTTGAAGTAATTAGTCTATCTCATATATAGCACAAGGACTGCCCAGGGTCTATCCCAGGTCCTCTCAATGGAATGAGCTGGCATAGGAATTAGTCAATTGCAATATTTAGAGATCTGATCTCCTTTTTCAGTGCAAATTGAAGGCCACATATAATAGATTAGAATTCCTGATGAAGAAAAGACAGTATCATATGCACAGGCAAAGCAATGCAAACATGATCCTGCACAATTTCTTGAAACCGGAATTGAGAAATTCAGCTTGATTTAGATGTTAACTCCACAGCAAACTCAATACAGCCCTTTCTAAATTTCATAATTAAGACATAACTATAGATCTTCGATGGGTATTTCTGACACCAAATGGCAGCTGTGAGGAAAGCTAATAAGCAGGTTAATGGCATACAACTAATCAGTCAGCCGAAAACAATATGCAGTGCCACTTTGATATCCAGCTGTAGAACTAATCTAAGCCCACATTGCAGCCAGTCCAAGGCCAATTTTGAGGCCATGAAAGCTGGACAGCATTCAAAGCCTGCTTGACACACCAACAGATGTCAATTACATGCTGGGTCAAAAATTTACCCAGTTTGAACCACTGAGCTATCCAGGTTGGGTGGTCAAACAATCAAATCATCATACAGCTGGCTTGATCAGTTCACTTATATGTAGAGATGTAAACGGATAGTCGAAAATCCCAATTCGATTCGCAGCCGTATCCATTTAGGTGTATTTGTATCCGGTCAGAGGTATCCGGATACAAATTCAGATAATCTGGAAAATAATCTTTCCAATTCAAATAGATATCAACTAATAATAAAGAATTATGTAGCTAATGATCTTGAGTGGTCCTCCCTGACCCCTGTTACTTTATACTTGGTTCTTCATTTTGCAATAGAATTCTCTCCATTTGCTACCTTATTGTGTAATTTCACTTTGAGCGGCATCAACTTGGTATCAGAGCAAGTTCCAAGTCTTATGCCTAAAGGTAAAGCAAAGCGACCCGCAACGCATCTCTTGAAGAGGCTTCTCCCTATGATGAAGTAAATGAATTACAACAAACAAATGCCAACCTTCAAAGAACCATGGAAGAAATCTTAAAGAGGCTACCTTCATCTAGTGATCCACCGCCTCCACTACCTCGTGCCCCATTGTAAAATTCCTAATTTCAATGAAGAGCGTGATGATGCGTCAAGTTCTACATCAAACCAGTCACACCCATCGTTGCAGTCATTGGCACGCCCTCCATCACCGCCACATTAACAATATACTTGGACAATGAAGCGTCATGCACGTGCACGTGCACGTGAAAATGCTGATAAGAGTATCCATGTAGATGTTTCCAATTTTGATGGTAAACTTGATCCTGACTCTTATGTTGATTGGATTGCTTAACTTGAAATATTTTTCAAATGGAAAGAAATGAACAATGGAATAAAGGTTGATTTTGTTGCTACCAAACTTAAAGGTCATGCACTACTTTGGTGGCAACAATATCAATCAACACGTGAATAGAGATGAAACCGTTCCACTAGAAGATGGGCGGAAATGAAATAAAGATAGATAATAGATCCTTGAGTTTAAAAACAGTTTCTTCAGCATCCAGGAAGCTTGAATATAGTTGTATGGGGCCAGTAATGTAACTGAAATTTTCCACTTGTAGTTTAACCAATTAAATGAAATAAGCATGCCTGAAAGCTGCAACAAGGAACTACAATATGAAGTACGAACATACTATATGATTACAGTTAGTATACATCTGCTTTGCAGTAAGTTGATGGATCGCATAATGAACTCTCAAGAGAGGGGGGGGAGTCAGACACAGAAAACCAGTCAAGAAATAGAGATTCTACAACCCCAACTCTGGCAGAATAAAGAAAGACAAACACTGAACATTTTCTAGAGTAAGTACCTAAGAAACAATAGAAGAAGCCAAAGAACTAAATTCTGCAAGTATGATGGCTCTCAACAAGAGCAAGCAAATCACTCATAAAAGGAAAATTACTCACACAAAAATAAGTATCATTAGGGAAAATAGCACAACAATAAAAGGATAGATATAAATATCAGATTTAAGCATAAAAAAAACTTATAGTCAGAGCAAGAGTAGAATTCACATCATAATATACAGGTGAGTAAATTTTACCTGCAAATTGCAACTGTAACTGTGAAAGAAGTGTGAGCAATTAAGTTTAAGTAAAATGAACGTCTCCAATCTACTTCACCAGCATTTTCACCCATGACTTTTTCCAACTGGTTGACAAGTAAGGGCAAAACCATATTAATCTACAAATCATCTTTGAAATATTAAATCAAGGAATTATGCACTTGCCAATCTACGGTTGTCAAAATTTTAACAGCATTACATGTATAGCTAACAATAGATACTGTGTGTATAGCCGTATATTTTTCTTTAGTACATCTCAGTTTGAACATCAATGTAAATATTACTGTACATATCAAGAGCAATATATATGATCAATCAGATGAAGTGAGCCAACAAATGAAAACTTCTTTATTGCCAAGCAAAATGAAAGGGAATCAAGAGGGTCTTCACTTGTTTTCCAAAACAAAAAAATGTTGCAAGTCATTTTCAGAAAATAAACAAGTGAACGAAGTGTTGCCCACAATGTTGCATGTTCTCTTCATGACATGCTGCACACTTTTTTTTAGTCCAACACTAAGAATTTCAAAAATGGTAGAAATCTTCTACCAGAATCCGAAAGGCAAGATGTTGTAATACTGCTTTATTGGGGCAAAAATTAGGCACAAGGGTGTTAGTTGTGGACAAAGACATGGAGTGTCAATCAAGCAACTAAATGAAGTCCAGTGACTAGATATTAATGAACTGACAGGTTCCTGCCAGGCTCCCAAACCTCTTCCTCCCTAGGATATTAATTTTATGAAAATTTAAAAAAAAATAGAGAGTGGTGGGGGGGGGGGGGAGAGAAGAAGAGAGAGGGAGACGGAGGGAGGAAAAAGGAAAACACTTCTTGCTTATCTAAATAATGCTAGGATTGACAATCATTTGTATCAAATATAAGAAGCTTGAACTCATCTTCATGGTTTAGGTTTACCTTAGGTGCCCACCTCCGTACGAAATAAGGAGGGAATCCTTCCATATTATCATTGAAACCATATCCATGCAAGTTCTGAAACAACATATTTGACATGAGAAGTTGATCACCAAACTTGCTTAGCAACAAAGGACGAGCAAGCAACATTATATACTGCTACACATAGGAGATCAAAGGCCATACCATTTTCCTGACAAAAAATATAAGATCATCATCTTGACGTCCCCTTGATTCTCTACCGCGAATGAAATACATACCCAAGATGTCATGCCAAAAGTGTGGATCCATTTCAACATCTGTAGAATCTTGCTCATCAACTGTTGTTTTTCCTAACAAATTTGAGTGCTTTCTCACCATGCTCAGCAGTTCATACCTGCCAAGCAAACAGATGAATAAAATAAAAACCAACACTTGCCTCATGTAACATCAGACAAAAATTCAAACCCCTTGAGAGGTTGACATGTTTTTTTTTTTTTCTACAAGAAAGATTTCACAAAAGGGCTCAATATTCTTTACAAGGCTTCAAAATCAGAGAATATTCCCTAAAATGGAAAAAGACGGGAAACTACACCAAAAATGACCTCCAGTCTCTTTTAATGTTAGATAACACATCAGGAAAATCTCTAGAGTAGTATTTGACAATCCTATTCCAACCAGATTTCTATGAAAACAGGACATGGACTTAAACCGAAATCTGAACTCATATTCCTACCGATTCTATATCATAACAAAGCTAACTTCTAATATAAAAAAGAACCAAATAACCCCCAAAATTTGGACTAAGCTAATCATACTTGACTAATCCCATATTCCGAGCTCCTAGCCTTAGATTAAGCCCCATCAAAGTGGCCTATAACCAAAAGAAAAATCTCTTGGACCAAAGTACCAACACATATGTAACCCAGCCCAAGACTTATTTCCACTCAATTAAGCCTGTTAATGTGAATTTTCTGCATCACTAATCCATGGGTAACAGCCAGTTTTCTGTCCAATCATATCTGTGCACAAGTTCTTTGAAATACATCACCGATTGTGTGTGAAATTTCCACATAATAAAGTTCTACCAGAGTTGGTGGAATTATACCCACATGGCAGTCTTGTTGATCCTAGCATGTGACATTCAAAATTCTGGTGCTAAATCTTACAGTTAGGTTGTGCCTAGCTGCAGTCCAAGGCCCTCCGTAAAAAGTCTGTTGATGTCATGCTCTACAGAGAATTTAGAAATATAACAGTCCAACACAAATGATCTAACAAGGACCCTTGGTGTCCATAAATCCAAAACCCTGTCTCATAGGAGATTGTACCCATGTAACTTGTTTTGTTCCATGATCTAGCACAACAATACTGTCCATTGGGTATCCATCTCCTTATCACTTAGCTCCTGCCCGTTGGTTGAGATAGTTGAGTACTCTCAATCCAGTTAAATAAGGGTTGTTTTTTGTTCTTTTCCTTCCCCTTTTTAACTATCATCTTAGGTGATACAGTTAGGTATGTTTTAATTACCAAGCAGAGTGTCTCTAAATGGTAGCTTAGTCAAGGATGAAACAAATCATTCATGTAGTTTCAAACTCACATTTTTCAACCTCCATCAAGTGCAAGAATGGGATTTCAGCCGGCAACTTCTTCAGTGGCATGAGCCCTGGTTGCCAAGTTCTTTTGTATTGATGGCAGTTGATTTTTCATCTATACCCTCATCCTTCAGAAGAGGTCATCTAGGCTTTGCATCCAGCGCTGCTGACAAGGTGTGTTTGCCTGACAGGTTTCTTATGTGAATTCGGTTTTCAAGGTGAGCAGATTAGCCATCTCCCCTAACTCCCTCAATGGGAAGTATTTCTAGAAGCTAGTATTATAATTTAAAGCGAACAAGGTATTGCCTTTCTGGTCACATCATATCTTTATCAGAAACCATCATAATTTGGGGAGTTCCATATCATAGTTCTGCATTTCACACATTTGGTGCGGCACCACTTGTTGTTTTTCCTTCATTTCTTTCTAATTTGTTTCTTTTTCTCTTTACCAAGAACCAATTCTCCACAGGAAATGTATTCCGAATTCATTGAAAAAACAGGAGAAACCATGCAACAGAGTAACCCAAGAACGGGTGAACCCATGTAATCGATCAAATAAGAAATATCATCATAACTGCATCCCGAAATATTTATTCGAATGAAATGATAAAAGAGAAGAACAAACAGGAGAGCTACAGATGCATGCCACTTATGTTTCGGCAAGTAGTACCCTGAGGGGGAGGGGAACAGGAAGACTAGGTTTCCGTACCTGGAAGGTGTTTCTTCTCCTCCTCCTCCGGTAGCGAGCATTTTTTCCTTATTCTTTTCTTTTTTTCTCTCAACAAAACCCTTTTATTTTCTGATCTACGTCGGACTGTGAACTTCAAAGATGAAATGGATAGATGATGGCCTTCTCTGTTTTCCAAGAATTGAATAAAGCAGTTTTGGTTTTGGTTACCACAAGTCTGACGATCTGACCTCTCGCAGAAGAAAAAGGGACAAGAGTCCTGAACCCTGATTGGTAGCTGCCAAGTATTAGATCCGAGTCCAGGGTGCAGCCTTCCGAAGCAAGAAAGCGGTAACTTAGGCTCTGTACTGTAATCTTCTAAAAAATAAATTCTATCATTTTTTCATTTTTTTTGAAACGGTAAAAGCTGTTTGATAAATCCGATTCAATTTTTTGTTTTTTGAAATGAACCGGCACTTTTTAGGTTTCAGAATCCATTTTTTGAAGCATGAAAAGCAAGCTTCTCACACTCATAATCGATTCTGAGAAAAAGGCGCAGAATGAAGGTTCCCACTTAAGTACAAAAGGGTAAAACCGAAATTTGCGATCAAAACATAAGAAAATGGTAAGCCATTATGTGGAAACCCTATTTCTTCTTTCTTAGAAATCCTGAAAAGAGAAGCAGAGCCTAACCAAAGCGGGAAGTGGACGCTCCAGCTGTCGACGAGAATCTAGAGAAAGAAGCTTCTTCGCCTGCCGTGGACGAGAAACTGTATTGCAAGATCTCTCTCTCTCTCTTTCTCTTTCTCGTTCTCTTTCTCTTTCTCTTTCTCTCACTCTCGTTCTCTTTCTTTCTTGATCTCTTCTCCCTCTGCCCCCCTGAATTTGTTCTTGTTCTACGGTTTAGCAGGTCGAGGGTTTTAGACTCCTCTGTGCACGAAGACGCACAAGATCTGTGAGGTTTCTTCTGTCACTTCAGTAGGGTTTGCACTTTGCTCAGAGGTACGCCCCCTTCCCTTCTCTAATCTCAGTTCATCCTTTTCTTGTGAGGCTCAGAGTTATTAGGCTGTTGCCGAATCTAAAGGCTGGTTTGGTGTGTTCAATCATCTCAAGATTTACTGGTTTATTTTTATTCTGTTTCGTCTTATACAATACATGTTTGGGAACCCCCATAGCCCCACAACAAGATTCCAGAATCCATGATCTTGAAATCCAGACACCTTTATCCTCATCACAAGTTTTCTGTACTTCTCACGGAGCTAAATCCAGACACCTATCCCTTAAAATGTAGAGAGAGAGAGAGAGAGAGAGAGAGAGATTGAAAAGAAAAAGTCATTCCCGCCTCTGTGGCGTTGGCGCTTCTTCCTGTTTTAGTAAACTTTACTCCATAGCCACACAATGTCTTCCAAAGCCAGAAACTAAAAATAATTAAAAAAAAAAAAAAAANCTGATTCTCATTTTAGTGGTTGCTCCTCTTTGTCTAACTGATACATATGCAAAATGCTTGCTTTGAATTGTAAGTTGAAATTAGGTGATTTAAAAGGAGTATTGTTGGATACAGAATTTGCAATGCATGATGGGGAGAATAACGTGAAAGTTTGTTTCACGATGATCTGATTGTTAGCTTACATCAATGGTTTGCTTTCGAGTTGCATTTGGATGCCTTTATATTTAACATATCTTATAACTGAGATTGTGGTTGTCATCCTCACTAGTATTTTTTATATATAATGATGAACTGCATTTTTCTTGTTTTTAATTTGGAAAAATTTTGGCAATGGAGCCATATTGGAATCCTCCTTGGGATAGTCAGGGTAAGCTGTTTCACTGGAACCCTTTGTATAAGGAATTATTTAGATTTTTTGAGTTTCTTCAGCTGAGATTGCTGTCCTTGTGCATTGAGATAATAGATTCAATTCAACCACTGTCATCTATTGCTGAACCTGCTCTATTTGAAGCTTTTGTCTATGCGATTGAATTTGGTAGTGATGCAACTTAGATATATTTTTGCTAGGAATGGTGAAAACTGAATCACAAATGGCTTGATTAATCATTACTTTTGGGTTGTTAATTTGGAACATTGACAATGATTACCAATGTGCTTTGTAATTTGTGTTTGAGATTTTGGTCCTAGAAGTGATGTTCCTTAAAGCTAAGTAATCATATATGGTAGTATGCAAAAATTATGTAGAGCTCTAGCCTTGAGTTGCCTCAACAGATTTCCCATGTTAGTGATTAGTCTTATCTTTGTTACAATGAATGGCTAACATCCAGTAATAGGACTATAGCTAGCTCCTCTGAGCTTAATTATTGTGATGCCGTCCATAAAATTTTGTTAGAAAATCAACTCAAAAGAAGTTTTAGATAGAGGATTCAGGACTTTTAGGTTATTTCCTTTTTCCCCCTTTTTCTAGCCTCATGATTTTGTTTAATGTAAGAGGTAGCAGACTTGGATATGTGGCTTGCTTCAAATTCTTAGCATGCATAGTGCCCGGCTCTTGTGTAACTCAAATGCTGGAGTCACCCAAGGTTTCCACTTAGTTAATCTATTGGAGTGAGCCAACATTTTTCTTACTAGAAATTCAGTCCCTCCTCACTCTTTTTATTATTGTCTTATGAACTTTGCAACTCTTTTTATTATTTTGTCATTTGTCATCTTGTTTGTAAGTTTTATCATATTCCCAATTCATCCAGTGCTTTTGGATTTTCAAATATGGAACAGATTTTGGAGTATGAAACTTCTACAGCTCAACTATTTATGTTCCAAACGACTTGGCTTGGTTGCACAAGATTTTCTTTATGATAATAAAATCCCCCACCTGGGGGTTGAGGGTTTGGTTGTCAACAAAATGTTGTGCTTTTGCATTTTGTTAAATTTGTTGCTCTTTGTTTCTTTTCCCATATGAGAATTGACTCTTCCAATTGGTTTCCTTTTTTATATATAATATGACACCCCCTTGGTGATTAGATCACCTCCAAGGTGAAGGACCCTCTTTGGTGGTCCCATTAATACCCCAAAAGATGGGAGGGATCTGCTGGACATATGCCTCTTTGTATGGAATCTCGTTTTTGACAAAAGGTGCTCTAAAACAGGGTAGCCACCAGGTCTATTATAGATGATTCTTGCTGTCATTTAATTCCCAGTATGAACAGTACATAACCACCGATAATTAGGTGATAATCCTACCCAAAACTCAGATTAAATAGATAACAGCAAGCCTGAATAGGAACAGATGAAACAACACTTAAATGAAGGAGGAAAACAGATTATATGATGGAAGAATGTAACTTTTGGCTTCCCACCATCAAACCTGGATCAGAATCACACTGATCCCAAGTATTTCCCACCCTTTAACTGAATCTCATGGTAGCTCCATTGAAGCAAACATCAATTTCTTTCATCATAAAACACGGGGAGCTCATGGCTTTTATAACTTATAAGTAAAACTGAATAATACTGAGTTTTCCTATCAGGAAACTGAAATACAGTTTACAAGCCATTAGGAAACTGAAAAGAAAGTAAAAATGGAACTCTCCATGTGGGGAGAGTCCTAATGTATCTTAGCTACTAAAAGTAATGGTTAAGAAAAGAATCAAAACAAGTAAAGACTAACCCACGGCTTGGACTGGTGGATCCAATTCCAAGCCAGCAGGACAGGTTAAAGGCCACTAAGTCCTGTTTGGAAAAACATAAGAAAGGCCATTAAGGCCTCTTTGCCTTACCTTTATTCTTCTTATGGGAGTATGTTATAAATTCCTCTGCATCACATGGTGTTTAATTGAGTGAGTCCTGTTTGTTAAAGGCCACTAAGTCCTGTTTGTTCTCAGCGCAGTTTTGGTTCTTTGAAGAAGCGCTTTCCAATTCTCAGCAAAATGCCATGTTTTCCACTGAACACCCAAACATGCATCGTCATTGCTTGGTGTGCACTTCACAACTTCATTCGGGAGGAAGAAATTGCAGACAAGAATTTTAAGGAGTTTGGTGAAAATTGGTGGAATGAGGAGCCTGAAGAAATTCAAGATTATGTACCACCGGCTCACATTAGTATAAGCTTAGCAGAAAGAAGAAGATAGATGGATGATCTTAGGAAAAAGATTGCAAATGAGTTAGTTGTTAAAGCCGGAATGACTCAAATTACATGATTACATTTTGATTATTGGATTTAAACTTTGAACTAGTGGGACATGTTTTGCAGTTAAGAATTAAGTTCGAAGACCTAATTTATGCCCTTAAGTTCATAATTAGATACTTTAAGAATTATGTCAATACTTGAATTTATTCTTGTTCATACTTTTATGTTATTATGATAGATCATATTTTTGTTGAAACATTTCATATTTCATATGGCAAGGAAACACGGCCAAATATTTCATATTTGAAGTGAACACCATGTTGTTGATATGGAGATATTCTTATTTGTCTCATTCAACTTAAGTTATTTGGGTAATAATGATTTTCGATGCTTATAATTTATTAAAAAACCATTGACTATCCTTAGATTTTATTTAAAAATCACAACTTTGACACCCATGTTGAAGATGGCACTTTATGTAAATATTGGTTTCTAACAGAAACGATTCTGTTAAGTATGAACCATACATGTTTCTGTTTCTTTCAGGTTACAAAATCAATTTTTTTTTGCGATTACCATACAACATTTAAGATGCAGAATCACTCCAAAAAAATAGAAATGCAAAAAAATGTGCTAGCCCCAAAATCATGTTAAAAAAACAGAATCGTTACAGTACAGAGCCTAAGAGACTAAGAGGAGAAGATCTACAATAAGATTGACAGATGAACAAGTCTGGCAAACTAGACAAACAAAAACAGGTACAGATCCTAAAGACTCAGAAATCAAAATCGTTCCTTAGAATCGGCAATCTCTTCTCAGGGGTTTTCCCATCTTTCCGGGCGGTGATCCACCAAACGATCATAACAACTAATCCAACGAAGTAAGGATGTCTTTTCATATTCTTGTAAACCCTTCCTGTTAAACATCTTCTGGGTCTCTTCTTCCCCCTCAGATCCATAAAGTAAGATCTAGGGCTTATCTCGAAATCTTCTCTGGCCATCGAGTAGTCTCTTCCGGGGGCCTTCATCATCTTCCTCGGAGGAGCTTTCCACAAAACAATCAAAACCACTAGTCCGAATACGTAAGGATGTTCTTTGATCTTTTCTGCAGAGAAATCCATAAAGCTCTTCACATGAGGGAGGGCTTCAGTCACCCTTCGGTCTGTGAAACCCACGAATTTCTTCAACAGAGGATGGGAGTCCTTCAATCTCGTTACAGTGAAGCAAACTAGGTCGAGTGTTTCGTTTATTTTACGTGACAGGAGCCTCTGCAGGTTCTCTAAGAAAGGGAAATTATCTTTGAGCTTCTCTGAGAGCACCTCAATTGTTGACTCATTCGCCATTGTTATGCCAAAGAAACGAAATGGAATTTGGTAAAGAGCATAGACCCCTACCTCAATGAAGCTAAGAAGAGGAGTTGCTTTTAACCATTACTTTCTTGGGCGGCTGGACCTTGGAAAAAATTGGTCTGCAATTCCGTATAATTTTATGAAATATCACATTCGGAGGGTGATATGTGTATTGATATTAATGCAATGGTCCATATCTGATTTCAATGTCTCTTTACTGAATTAAGGTTTTATTAATTGTATCAGATCTGGATCATTGTATTGGTATTAATATATGTATTACCACTAAAGATGATATTTCACGAAATTATACGAGATTGAAATTACAAACGATTTCAACCCTTGGACCTTGGGTTGGAAGGGAGGTTTATCGCGAGTTCGGCTCCTCTCCAATATTTCTCTAGTTAAATGATGGTAAGAGTGGGCCCGGTCAGCGACAACACTTTAGTTTGCCCGGTTTGGTGAATGTCGTGACTTGGAAAGAAACAAAAGACATAATTGGCTTAGGACAAGTATTTGATGCAACTATGAGTGGATGGTTTACGATGGGTACTTTTATCACGTGTAATGGTGACCAAGACTATTATAGGGAGAAAGAAGGCTATCTTAGTTTTTTTTTTGTTATGATTTTTATTTGTATTTATTAATTATTTTTTAAAAATGATTGGTGACAATGAATTATGGATCACAAATAGTAATCATTTGTTTACTATTTATAAAATATATTATATAATGAAAAAATGGGTTTTAGATTTCACCTTTATATTTGAGCTTCGAGCGAGAAAGATGATAGGATTTGAAAATTGTTATTGAAAAAATATAAAATACACTGAAGTTACTTATTTATATTTGATTTTGAGTAGTTTAGCACATGTGTTCATTTAAGGTAACATAAAAATCAACATAAATGATTTGTGGAACAAATCACAAATAATTTGAGAGTAATTTGTGATTTATTCTAATTTATCATAAATAGAAATAAGTGCTATAAATTATACCAAACATTTGTAAAAATAGAAATAAGTCAAATAAATACAATAGAAATCAAACCAAAGAGAGCCTTATCCAGAGCTTTATCTGAAATGCATGCTTAAATGCTGTTGATGTTCTTGCCAACCTTCGATATAGGAAAATTGTTGATTTAAATTTATGGTCTTGTTGTGGATCTGCTTCTTGTTATGGTGAAGCCTGGTCTCAAAGCATTTTGGAAGTTGTTTACCGAGGAAATATATAGGGGTTATCTTGTAAGGGTTAAATATATAGTGGTTATCTTGTTATGGTCAATATTTTTTTTCGTTCTGCTGCGCTGTTAATTCCTAACACTTGTGAGACTATTGAGCATGTCCCATGGTTCTAAGTATCGATGTTTGATTGATTGTATTGATATTGATATTGATTGAGATCAATACCTGATTGATTTGGATTTTGTGTGTGTGTGATCTCTTTTTTCGTTTTGCTGCGCTGTTGATTCCTAACACTTGTGAGACTGTTGAGCATGTCCCTTGGTTCTAAGTATCGATGTTGCATTGATTGTATTGGTATTGATATTAATTGAGATCGATACTTGATTGATTTGGATTGATTACTAGTATGTGCTTTTTTTGAAATGTAAGGAAACCAAAAAAAAAAAAAAAAAAAAGATATACTTTTCTGAAAAAGAAGAAAATTTACATCTTTTTCCTTTACGTATCATATATTTTATGATGCTTCAACCCCTCTCCCCCCACCCCCAACCCCAACCCCAACCCCCAACCCCCAACCAAAAGCAATGGGCTTAGGATCTCTTATCCTGGATGACTGGGGGATATCTTTATAGTGGCTAGAGGTCATGTGTTTCTCACTTCTGTCATGATTGGGGAAGCTATGGCCATTGGGATGGGTTTGAAGATTGGTATTGGGCACGGTTTGAAGAGGGTCTCTATCCACTTTGATTACCAAATTCTAGTTTTTGCATAATGGAATTTGTCTTTGCCCTCTCACGTTGAGGTGCACCCTATACTCTTAGATGTTAAAAGACTGTCTTTGACATGTATAGACTTTTGCCCTTTTCATCATATTAGTAGATCTGATAATGCTTGTGTTCATAGTCCATACTTTTATGTCTAATATATTTCAAAATTACCCTCATGGTTCTATTTCACTGTAAAACAGAAAAACACCCTCATCATGATTCTAAAAGTCGGATGGATCTAAATGGTATCGCCTTAGCCATCGGATTTTTAAAGATTCTTTTTTTTTTTTTCGTTTTGTCCGATGAGGTTCTTATATAAAATTTCCCACGGTTGTAGTGCAAAAAATGAAAAAAAAATGTTTTTGACACATGGGTTCTTTCTACTTAAAAAAAAAAAGGGGTTTCTTTTGTTTTTTGGGTAGAAAAAAAGGGTTTCTTATTCAATAGAATATAGTGAAATATTTAATTATTATATGACGAATCCTAGAAAAGTGGCTGGATTCATCCCTACGGGTGGGGCAAAAAAGGTCAGTGATATACCCCACACCCTCGCCAAGTTTTCGGAGCAGCAGCAAATCAACAAGTCAAGCCATCCAATATCACGACGACCTTATTTCTCGGCATCAACTTATCAGAATTCAGTTTCAGACAATTTTCTCCCAAATTCTACGATTCTTCGACATCTGCCTGCAATTTCGCATTTCAGTTTCAGGTAAGTATTCTTCATTCAACGTTTTTAATGTAATAATAATTTCATCTTCTCCGTTTAACTTTTTCTTTGCCTTTCGAGAATTGCTCTTCCAATTCCTTGATCGATTGTGTAATTAACCTACTAACATAGATTCTCCATTTATTTTCTCATACTTTCTAGGGTTTTGTAACTCTTAATTTTTGCTTTCTGGTGTTGTTGTTTCTTATGAAGCATTCATGGGTACTAAATATAATAGATCTCTGTTTGTTATATGCCTTAAACTTGGAATTATTTGGATTTTTATTTATTTTTGTTATTAGTGAAGCTTGTAGTGGAAAATGGAGATTCATGATGTTTTGGGCGATTCACGACCTGTCCAACTTGCGACCAAGAGTGCGATTTATGTTTGGGGTTATAACCAACGTGGGCAAACGGGTAGAAAGGATAAAGAATCCCAGTTGAGGATCCCAAAGAGTTTGCCTCCCGAGCTTTTTGGGTGCCCGGCAGGATTCAATTCTCGCTGGTTGGATATTGCCTGTGGTCGTGAGCATACTGCGGCTGTGGCCTCTGACGGTTCACTTTTCACTTGGGGTATATTCTCTTCACTCTGGAAAGGAGTTGACTTTTTTTTTTTTGGTTTCTCCTTTCTCCTCTCCTATTCTAATTGTTGTTTCATTTTATCTATCTGGTCTTTTCTTTTCGTTGGAGAATGAGTTGAAATTCTTGTATATTCCAGGTGGATTGTGAAGGAGTTGCCGCTTAATTATGAGTCTTCTAATTTGTTTAGTTGTGTATTTTCTCTTTGGTTGATATATGTTACATGTTGTTGCTTCATCATCCATTCAGATGAAAATAATGGAACAATTAATCCAGCTAGGAATCGAGGGGCTTTTGAGAACTACTCCCTGCCAGCATACAGGTGGCCTTGAAAGCTTGTGATATTGGGAAATATGATCATATTGAGCAAACATTTTCATGTAGTTCTGCTTATAGGCATTTTCCCCTCCTTTTCTGAGGATCTTCTGTGTTCCTCCTTATCAATCAAATTTCTTTTAGCAATAAAAAAAGGTGCAAGTAACATAGCATTGTAGGGAAGTAAGGTCATGAGTATTACAAATGTTGATTTGATCCGTGTTGCGTAGGTTGCTTCTGGTTGGATGCAAATTGTTCTAAATTTTTTTATGTAAATATTTTGAGGAGAAGGATCTAGAACATAACAAAAATAACAACTTATCTTATAGAAGTTGAAAGTGAAGTCAAACAGTACCTATGGCATTCACATTCACAAAGATCTAAGAAAGTAAAATATTTCCTATGGCATACTTATCCACATAAATCAAAGTAGTTTAGTTGAATTTTTTTTTCTTTTCTTGAGAGGTAAATGTATTGTATTAAGGAAAAGAAAAGAAAAATACATAAAAAGACAGCCACTATCCTCCTCCTTTAGACATGCCTGAAAAGAAGAAAAAGGACACCAAGCAAGCATTCATCAGAGATCAAAGACAAAACCAAAATTAACTCACTTACATCTGTAATAAACCTTATGATCCAAATCTCCCTTAATGGAAGCAAGGAGATCAGTAGTAACACAATTTCTGGTATTAGTTGAAAATTTTGGTTACCATGTAGCTAGTTTTTGAGTTAGTTACACCATTTTAGGTATTAGTTTGAAAGTTTCTATTTTGTATTTGTTTCAACCTGATATTACTTTACAACAAGTCATCCAATTTGTTGGAGCCAAATTTCAACGATGGACACTAGATTGATGTGCTTTCATTTACATGAATCTGATGCTATAACCAGTTCAATGCTAGGGAGCATTGTATATTATGCAATCCGTACGACAAGCTCACTTCAAGGTGTGTATCTCTAAAGCTTACCTACCAATGTGTGTTCATGTACCTCACATTTCTTGAGGCTTGCTTCATGTTTTGAGTCCCTCTCAGAAGATTGGCGCTTGAAAAATTGTTTTCGATTTTTTTTTTCTTGATTATTTGTTCAGAATAAAACTTCTCACCCTTCTCTTGTAGATAAGTGAGAAATTGTACTAGAGTAGAAAGAGGGTGAACTGAACTGCAAAAGTGTGATGTGAACATGGTGGAGGGCTGGTAGGGAAAGGGGAAAGAATCCTGAGATGTCTCAGAGTTACAGGGGGGAGAGGAATCGCACAAGAGAAAAGAGGGGGGGATTACCAACACAGCCAAGGGGCTGCCAAGCAACGCATGCACACACTCAAACCAAACTCAATTCATCTTATATTCTATCCAATATGTTGGTTTTTTTTTATTTTTTTTTATACCCAGGGTGTCCGGATCTTTGACCCGACTAGTCCCTGGGGTCATTGTGATACCGCTTACACAGGTTCAGGTCAGTCCGAGATGGAAACTCTTGTGCTGTTACAAGCATATAAATAGGAAAATAAAAAAGACTAATATGGAAACAAATCCTAAAAGAGACAAGTTAAAAAAAGGAAACATGGAAAACAACTCTATGTCCTACTCTAAATCCTAGATATCCTACTTGAAATAAAAGATTACAATATTCCAAAATAGAAATAAATTAAAATACTAAAAGATCCTAATAGCCAAAGACCCAAATTGGATCGGGTTCATCTGCCTCTGGATACCCAGATGGGTTTGGACCGGTCCACGGGTATCCACCTGTAGATTGTCTGAAAATAGAATTGTCATTTTACTTACCAACCTGGTTACAATCAATTGCTGTAACCTTACTTGTTTTCCTATCCCACACTACTGACCTACTTTTTATATAGAGTTAGGGTTTGTTCTTTTTGCATTATTCACAATTAGCTATGTTTTAGACAAAAAAATTTCTATCGATGAAGGTACTTCGACAAAATTTGTTGGGGGTTGATAATTGTGATATTACCATCCTCTTCTGCAGATGGTTACATTTCCTTTGCATCATACGTATTTGTTCATGCTTTATACAGTGGAGCTGATTATTTACCTATTTCATTGCACTTAGGGGCAAACGACTTTGGTCAGCTGGGGGATGGAACTGAAGAAGGTAGAAAACATCCGCAAAAGGTACAATTATTGCAGACAGAATTTGTGAAATCTGTATCTTGTGGAGCACATTGTACAGCTGCAATTGCAGAACCTTGTGAAAATGATGGGACTATCTCAACCAGTAGACTTTGGGTGTGGGGGCAAAATCAGGTATTTCTATATGGGTTTTGAGCTTATTGTCTCTTCTAATGATATAACCTCTTATTAAGCTTTGACCTTTTTCTATTTTCAGGGCTCAAACTATCCATGTTTATATTGGGGAGCCTTTACTCCAAACACGGTACAGTTATATGATGCTTCTTTTTAATATTCATCTTTTATAATCTTAGGCTTCTATGGATACCTTTGACTCATCTATGGAGCAACGTGGGAGACATCCCATATATGCATGATTCACAGCCACAAGTTGATTTCAGCTTTATGACAGTTTTCCTTTTGTATGCATAAGAAACTAGTTGTAGCATTAAGAGCTTGAGTATGATTAAAGGGCAATCATTCTAGATTTGGAACGTTGGAAGATATCATAATGTAGTGCTAATGATGCAGATAAGTCACGTAGTTAGTTTATTTTATTGGAAATAAGCCTTGGGTCGGGTTATGTATGTGTTGGACCTTTGATCCCATGGGTTTTCTTTGTAATGAGCCACTTTAATGGGCCTAAAATATCGGTATAAAGAAAGAAAATGAGATTTAATTCATTAGTTTAGTTAGAGTCCTGTTTTGAGTCTATTTCCTTTGTTATTTCAGTTTCTTAGTCAGTTTAGATTTCCCAATTAGTTAAGGATTGGGTTTGACCTTTCCTTTTTAGTATTTGAGTCAGTTATGAGTCTTCTATATAAGTTTGTAAAGGGCTACAACATTGAAAACGAATTTGATTGAATGAAAAAAGGAGAAAGCTTGGTGCTGAAAAACTGTGAGACGTAGTGCTGTGAGAGACAACTTGGGTGAGATGCCCTAGGGAAGAGTGAGATGCTCCACCCATCCTATTCCCCTACCCTCATTCTTCCCTTCATTCTGTTATTTCTATTTTGTTCATACTATCTGTCTCTTAATTTGATTTTTATTGAATATAGTAAAGATCCTACCTAGGATTGGATCACTTGTGATTCAATCTTACATTAGCTAATCCCAAACCATTGAAATCCAGTAGGAAGATCAGCTTGCTATAGTACCTTAGGAATAGGGATAGATCATGGTTTTTGGGAAAACCTGATAAATTGACTTGAACAATTATGATCAGCCTGAAATTCCAATTGAATGGGAAATACAAGCAGTAGATTGAGTCTATAAAATATGATCTAAATCTGACGGACAGATTTCAGGTAATGAGAGTATCTGTCTTCGCCCCTAAGTGAGATTGCCAATAGGCATTGAAGCTGGGGTGGGAGGATGATTATAAAGACCCAATGTTCCAGGTCTTGGTGATGAGGCTGTCTCAATGTTGTTGGGGCATGTTGAATTCCAAGTAATTTCTACTTCCATTTTTAGGATGGATGCTTAATAATGTAAGATAAGATTTTAGTTGTTGGGTTGGAATCAACTGCAGTGGTAACCCCCATGCTTTATCAGAGGTGAATCTCCGCAAGTTTAGGGGTTGTTTGAAGTTTGAACTCCAATTGCCATTGGGAGATAGGAGCTGGTGATTTGGATGATGCCTATTTTCTTTGCCTGATTCAACATAAAATCAGTGAACAGCTGACAGTTTGGATTCTCAAAGATTTACACAGACAGTTAGCAATTTCAACTTCTGATTCTTCCTTGTGAGAATTCCTGATCTCATGAGGATGAAGGTTAGGATGGCAGTGGGTTGAGTTGAAAGTGTAACTCTTCAAATGGGGTGGGTGTGATATTGATTTTGATAAGTATGGGTCGGGATCTGGTTCAGTTGTACCTCTGGGCAGGGTTTGTTGTTGTTGTTGTTGTTGTTGTTGTTGACTTTAACCGGATGATACTTGTACAGTTGTACCTTTATATTGTTTTGGTTTTGAGTACCACTGCCCTTGTGACTGAGAAGACTGTTTTTCTCTCTTGATATTCTAAATGGTTAGGAGAACTTTAGATTAGCAGAGAATTTAATATACTTTACAATGGAAAAAGAATAAGGTGGGGCAGGGATTGTTTTTATATTTTGCATTAGAGTAGGTGGTGTAGGGTGGGCAAAGCTGGCATTTCTCTTTTACATTTTAGTCGGGTTGGGTTTTCATTATACAGACCCTATGATGGGTTGGGTTGTCTAGGTTTCCAAAATTAGGATGGGGAAGGAGTAGAATATTGCAAACCTGACCTGCTGGCACTGTGGTGCAGATCTACCAAGTTGCTAACTTTCATCCCGTTTTGTTTGGGTTTTTTGAAAGAACTATTTAGGGAGTTGAGACACTTTTGAAATTGTTACCTAAGCAACCTAATTAGGGTTTGGAACTGTTAGAATAAGGATTAGTGTGCCGCAGGGGTACATTGGAGCTTTCCCTCTTCCACCGACCCTAATTAGAGGGGCGGCTGGATGGGGGTATACTTGTAAATACTTTATATTCTGTTTTGTACTCCTATCCTGACTCTATCATGATTTTATATGATAAATAGGGGACTTGTGTGATCAATTAAAGACATACAGGCATTCTTCCATTCTTCCTGTTAACACAGTATCAGAGCCTAATTTCTGATCTAGGTTTTCAGTTTCCAGTCCCTTCTCCTTCAAAAAATTGCAGACCTTCACCTGCCCTTCCATTGCCTTTGGTAGCCTCAATCTTATCCTACCTTTGCCCATTAACCTACTATAGGGTAGCACTAATGAGGTTATTCCTATGAATCTAGTGGCTGTCCTATATCCTACCTCATGAACTAAAACACCAAAAACCCTTGCAAGAAAATTTGGGTTCTTCACCCTTTGTGATTTTTTATTCTTCTATTTTATGGAGTGTGGTTTCTTCCTCTTTAAGGAACACACCTCTACCTCTTGAATATCAGGTACAACTACCTGGAAGGGCTCATCATTATTTGTGAGATCAAGATCTACACAAATCGACTTTGTGCAAAAAAAGGGTTTTCCCCTAAAACCCTGACAAAATCAATTTTTGGGACTCCCTCCTCAGAATTGGTTGAGTTTTTGAGGAGATCATCACCATTACAGAGAAGATTGACCAGACTTATGGCCCTATCTATCGAAGTTTTGTATCAAATCTCCCCTCTTCCTTGATAATTAGGGTTTTCTCCCAAAGACCTAATTTTCTTATCTCAATAGTTCTTCATCAAGCTTGATAATATTTGGATTACCTCACTACCCTTATTGGGTGATTCGATCCAATTATAGACACTTTATGACGGTTAATTTTGAAGATCTGGTATTTCTCTCTCATTGTTGATTTTTTACTAGTTCAATAATGTTTGAAGTAACTACTGTGACATCTGGATCTGATGGACAAAATCGCAATGACCACATGCCTTTTGGGACTAGCTCTGTGAAATTGGAGTGAAATGACCCAGATCTACATATCTTACCTTTATTGGTAGAGGTCTCACTGAACGCATTACAGGGAAATTGAAGAAACCCTCTGATGAGGGTACCCCTCAGGATAAATGGGTTACTAATGACTCATTGGTAATGTCTTATTTGATTGGTTCTATTCATCAATTTATTTCTTGAGGATATTTTGCTATTGGATACTGCTTCTCAAATTTGGGCTGCTGCCATGGAAACTTATGGGCAACTAGGGAGTCATGTTCAGGTATTTAATCTTCGCGAGAAGATTCATACCAATACCCAGCAGGAAAACTTTGCGTCCAAATATTATGCAGAACTTCGGTTTGAAGTGGACCACTTTGCATAATATCATCCCAAAAATATTGAAGATAGTATTGCTTACATCAAACATGTGGACAAAATTAGGGTGTATGATTTCTTGGCAGGTTTGAATGTCGAGTATGATTAGATTCGCGTTTAGATACATGAGAAATCTCCCTTCCCTACTCTAGAACATTCTTGTGCTATGGTTTATACGGAGGAATGTTGCCGTACGTACCTCTATGCTACATACCCTTACTGTTGAAAAATCAGCCCTACAGACTGGATCCACTACTACTTCTAAGGGAGCAAATCAAACTAGTGATACTATCAAGGAGATTGTTAAATGTGAATATTGCCACAAACCATACCATACTAGGCCAATTGTTAGAAGCTCCACGGAAAACTTGTTGACTTTGAGGCACAGCGTTCTAGGGATTGATCCAAAACTAAAGCCCATCAGGCTTAGACTGTGGATACTCCACCTGCAGCTGATATAGGACTCTCCCAAGAGGAATTCCAGGCTTTCAAACGTATGCTTAAGGCATCAAATTCGTCAACTCCTGCCAATTCAGTCCCTTCAGGAATCAATTTTGCTCACTCAGGTATTTTATTTGGTGGTCATTGTGCATCAATCATCTCCACTCCATGGATTATTGACTTTGGTACCACTGATCACATGATCGGTTCCTCTAGTTTATTTCACCAGTATTTACGCGCCTTATGCAAAGATGAAGTTAGGGTAGCAGATGGCATCTTATCATCTGTTTCCGGAAGGGGTTCTATTAAGCGTTATTCTTCTATACCTCGTTTTCAGTTTTAAATATCACTAATTTTACTACTAATTTGCTATCCATTAGTAGTCTTACTAAGGACCTAACTGTAAACAAGGATTAAAGTATCGGTATCGGTCGTCGTATCGGTCAGCCAAAATTAAGATACGTATCGGAGGGTATTGTATCGTATCGGAGATACGCTAAGATACGCTAAAGATACACATATAAATAGATATGATACACTTTTTTATACATTTTTGCATAAAAAATAGTTAAAAAAAATTATATATAACATGTATTATGCATAAACAGTAAATTGAGAGTATCGCACTAAGAATCCAATGTTTGTAGTTGTTCCATAAATGTAAAATCCTTGTTCCCAACCTTGATTTCCACTTTAGTTAGAGAGAAAAATGGTTGGCAGCAACTTTGGAATAAAAACATCTCAAAAAATTTTTTTTTTTTTTAAAACTACCCATTTTGGCCATTTTATGACCGTATCGGTGTGTATCGACCGATACATACCGAAACATACATTTCACTTTGATTTTGAATTTTCCATAGAGTATCGGTACGTGTCGGTGAGTATCGGTGCGTATCAGTGGTGTATCGGTGCGTATTGTAAGATACGTATCAATGCAAAAGGGTTTTAAAAAATTCATGTATCGTATCGGTTTGTATCGTATCAGTAAGGGCCGATATGATACGATGCAGACCGATACTTTAAACCCTGACTGTAAATTAACATTTTTTCCTTCCCATTGTATTTTTTAGGATTTGGTAACAGGGAAGACGATTGGATGTGGTAAGGTGTAGGGTGGTCTTTATTTACTTGATGATGGTTGTCTCCCTACGACTGTAGCATCAACTTCTCTTTAGTTGCACTCTGCTTCTTATGAATTGAATTAATGGCACTGTCGTTTGTGACACCCACTAATTGAGATCTTATCTTTTTTATTTTCGCATTTAGTTAAATCATATACTAGGGATGAACTCTTTTGTGAGGCGTGTACTCTGGCTAAACAGACTCGTTCCAATTATTTACCTTCAAATAAAAGAAACTTTTTATTTTTCATTTAGTTCACTCTGGTGTATGGGGTCCATCTTGGAAATTTATTTCTGGGAAAAGGTGGTTTTTGTCCTTTATTGAGTGTCACTCTTGAACTACTTGGATTTACATGATGCAACACAAAGTGAAGTGTTTGGTTGTTTTCAGCAGTTCCATAAAATGATTAAGACTCAGTTCAATGCAACTCTGAAAAATCTGCATAGTGATAATGGAAAAGAGTACATGGAGGGTTAGTTTGAAAAATACCTAGCTGATCATGGGATTTTTCATTAGACAAGGTGTGTTGAGACTCCTGCTCTGAATGGGATGGTTGAACGCAAGAATAGGCACTCGCGAGATATTGCTTGAGCCATGATATTTGCTAGATAGGTTCCATCTCAGTATTGGAGTGATGCTATCTTCATAGCAGCTTACCTAATCAATCATATGCCGACTCGTGTCCTCAACTCTCGAACTCCTGTTGAGGTTCTTCAAGGGACTACATCCTTCTTGGTTCCTCCAAAGACTTTTGGGTGTGCTTGCTATGCTAGGATCATCATTTACTGGGAAAATTGGAATCTCGAAGTACTAAGTATATCTTTCTGGCATACTCTTACACAAAAAGGATACAAGTGTTGCTATCCTCTTATCCGGCATACAATAGTAACAATGGATGTTGTGTTTCCTGAATCTGTTGGTTATTAGTTATCGTCATCTCTTCAGGGAGAGACTGGAGTTAGTAGTGAAGAAGAGATGACTTTGAATCTGCTTGCTCCAATGGTATATCCATCATCTTTGCCTCTGAATCCTCATGCTCCACAAGATAGTGAGGGGGTAGAACCTATTGTTCCAACTCAGGGGGAGATGACTCTAGTTCAGAGAACCATTGGTGAATTCCAGAGACAAATTGATGACTCCACTCTTTAAGTTTATAGTAGGGGACATACCTGAAATAAACATCACCACTACTACATACCTGAAATGAACATCACCACTACTACAACACCTTTACACATCCCTTCGCCAGCCTTGGATCCAGAACTGATTGAGCCTCATACTTCAGATATAATCTCTCCTTTTGACCAACCTATTGTCCTTAGGAAAGGCAATAGGACCTGTACTCAATACCCTATATCTCATGTTGTTTCATATAATTCCCTTTTCCCCTGCTATCATGCTTTTGTGTCTTCTCTTTCATCTACTTGTGTCCCTAAGAATTGGCAGGAAGCTCTTGTAGAAAAAAATAGAAGGCTGCAATAGAGGAAGAAATGGATGTCTTAAAAAGGAATGCTACATGGGAACTTGTGACTCTTCCACCTAGGAAAAGACTTGTTGGCTGTAAGTGGGTGTTTGTGGTAAAACAGAAAATCGATGGTGCTGTTAACAGATACAAGGCAAGGCTTGTGGCTAAAGGGTTCACTCAGACTTATGGAATTGACTACCAGGAGACATTTGCCAGTTGCCAAGTTGACCTCTGTGCGAGTGTTACTCTCATGTGCTGTGAACGTATGATGGGAACCCCAATAACTTGATATGAAGAATGCTTTCCTCCATGGAGAGCTCGATGAGGAAGCTTATATGAAAATTCCACCAGGTTTCTCTGGCACAAGAACTCAGGGCATGGTCTGTAAGTTGAAGCGTGCTCTCTATGGTTTGAAGCAGTCACCTAGAGCGTGGTTTGGAATATTTCACAAGGTTATGACATCTGTGGGTTATAAACAGAGTAATGCTTACCATACATTGTTCATAAAGAGGTCTGGTGAGAAAGTTACTATACTCATTGTCTATGTGGATGACATCGTGGTAACAAGAAATTATAGCATTGAGATTGATCATCTCAAAGATTTTTTAGGCAAAGAATTTGAGATAAAGGATCTTGGAAAGTTAAAGTACTTCCTTGGGATTGAAGTTGCCAGGTCCTCAAAAGGCATCTTTCTCTCTCAAAAGAAGTATATCTTTGATCTGCTATCATCCTTTTGATATTCCTATGGAAGCTAGTAGCCGCCTCAAGGAAAAGGATAGTGAACTAGTTGACAAAGGCAGCCCAACAATTGGTAGGAAAACTGATATATCTCTCTCATACACGACCTGACATTATTGTGGCTATGAGTTTGGCCAATCAATTTATACATGATCCCTATTCCTCTCATATGGAAGCTATTATGCGTTATCTTACGATACTTAAAGTTAGCTCCATAAAAAGGGATCCTCTTAACTCCTCATGATCACCTCCTAGTTGAAGGTTATCCATATGCTGATTGGCTGATTCACCTGATAGAAAGTCTTATTTCTGGTTATTGTACATTTGTAGGAGGGAATCTTGTCACTTAGCGTAGCAAGGTGCAAAATGTGGTGGATAGTTCTAGTGCTGAAGCAGAATTTCATGCCATGGCACAGAGAATTTGTTAGTTACTATGGTTGCGTACACTTTTGGATGATATTGGTGTAATTGTTCGTCTTCCTATGATGCTTTGCTTTGATAACAAGGCTGCTATCAATACAATTGCTCATGATCCAGTACAACATGACTGAACCAAACACGTGGAGATTGATAGACACTTCATCAAAGAGAAGTTGGATGTTGGTTTGATTTGTGTTCATGTTTTGATGTCTGGTGATCAACTAGCTGATGTGTTCACTAAAGGGCTGGTTGGAAAACTTTTTCATCCTAGTTTAGTCAAGTTGGACATTTGTGGCATCTATGCACCAACCTGAGGGGGAGTGTTAGAATAAGGATTATTGTGCCACAGGGTCACATTGGGGTTTTCCCCCCTCCATCGACCTTAATTGGAGTGGGTGGCTGGATGGGGGTATACTTGTAAATACTTTATATTCTGTTTTGTACTCCTATCATGACTCTATCATGATTTTATATTATAAATATGGGACTTTTTTGATCAGTTAAAGACACAAGCATTTTTCCATTCTTCCCGTCAACAGGAACCCTAGGTTGCAGCAATGCTCCTGCCATTGATTAGGAATGACTCATTTGTGGCACACTTTTAAGCCGATAAAAATGTAAATAAATCAATGATGGAGTCAAGTCTGAAAGTAGACCTTAGAAGAAAAAAAAGGACTGTAGATGTGAATCAAAGTAGTTTATCATATCTGTGGAAAAAATTGATACTACCAATTGATATTACTCTCTTTATATTTGTAGCATCAATTTTCCTTCTTTTATTTTTTTGGGTTGGGGGTGGTGGGGGGTGGAGGGGGATAGTCTTGCCTATGATTCACATAGAAAATCAGATTTAAGTCTTACATATTCTACTTCAATTCTTTTATTTGCATAATTTTTTGTCTTAAGGCCACCATCTCCATCATCTTCATCATTGTTGTCAATACGCTGTAATACGTTGCATTTTTACAGATCATCCGCCAAGTATCTTGTGGGACAGTTCACGTGGTGGCTTTGTCCGAGAATGGCTTACTTCAGGCATGGGGTAATGTTTGGATAAATCCATCACCTTTTGTACTACGATAAATTCTTCTATTTAAAACCCTGTTAGCTGCTTCTGTGAATCTCTATTGGTAGTTTAACTTTGTACCTTTTGTGATATTTTGAGGGAAGATGTTAACTGTTGCTGAAAGATTTGAAGCATGAGCATGGTTCTATTAAGTTTTAAGCTGATGTATTCTATGCTTTCCATACATTGGCTTTGTTACATAAAATGAATGATATGGAAGAGAAACTGAATGTTCTCACATGGATTTCTACAGTGTATTAATTCGAGCTGTGTTACTGTTCTGATAAACCAGGCTACAATGAGTATGGTCAACTTGGCAGAGGTTTTACCTGTGAAGGGCTCCAGGGGGCTCGTGTTTTAAATGCTTATGCGAAATTCCTTGATGAAAGCCCCTGAGCTTGTGAAGATTATTCAAGTGTCATGCGGGGAGTACCACACAGCAGCTATATCAGAAAGTGGTGATGTGTAAGTGATCTGAAGGACCTTCATTGCCGGAGATAAAGTTCTTCTGTTACACATGACAAATGTGGATTTCCCCATGACACAAGTGGAAAGTCTTTGAAGGTCTAGAAAGCTGTTCTATTAGGAACTTGATTGGAGGATGCAAAGGAAATTTATTTATTGATCACTTCCCTATCAACTTGGTGGTGAACATATACTTAGTCCAGTCACAATAACCCATAATAGTCGTTCATTCCTGTGAATTTCTTCTTGATATATGCATTTATTATTTTATTTATTTTCAGTTTTTCGTGCCTTTTTATGAAATATGTGACTCTTTTGATTCACCAGCCTTTTCCCATTCAACTTACATTTCATGTTGACGAGTCCCTTCTTGATTATATCTTTTAGCAGCCTGCAATACCCTGATCAGTCATTCTACCTGTAGTACCGGTGTTGGACATAATACGATGTTTTGGATCCTCCAATTCTAGAGATTTTTATTTTCTTGGATGGTTTTTGCACACATTATTTCACATGCATGCAAATGAATTGTGGCTCACATTACCTCAAGTTCATACCCTTATAAATTTACTGATGCTGGACTTTTGGTTCTTTAGAACTTACTGAAGTTGCTTTTCTCCATTTATAAGCTAATCTTTAATAATTTGTTGTGTCCTTAGTTTTTAGCTTCTTGAATTATTATCTGATCGGACAGATTGTTCATGTCATTTAAATGATTTGGTTTTAATTACGCAAAACAAGTCATGTAAGTGTTTTTTCTTTCATTCTTGCAGGTATACATGGGGTTTAGGCAATATGGGTCAACTTGGTCATTGTTCCCTTCAATCTGGAGATAAGGAGCTGTTGCCTAGGCGAGTGGTTGCTCTTGAACGGATAGCGGTGAAGGATATTGCATGTGGCGGTGTACATACATGTGCTGTGACCATAAAGGGGGCTCTTTATGCTTGGGGTGCTGGGCAGGCTGGGCAGTTAGGGCTGGGACCCCAGACTGGATTCTTCTCATGCTCTCCCAGTGGGTCTGATATGTTCCTCCGTAATATTCCTATTTTGGTTGTTCCAGAAGGTGTCCAACTTGTTGCATGTGGACATTCTCACACGCTTGTCTCGATGAAAGATGGAAGGATTCATGGCTGGGGTTATAATAGCTACGGTCAGGCAGCTAATGAGAGATCTACCTATGCTTGGTATCCGTCACCTGTTGATTGGTAATGTGTTGACATCAGTCTTGCTGGTTAAATTCCTCATCAATGTTGGATTATAGCTTCATCAATGGAAGCATTGCCTATGCAGGTGTGTTGGAGAAATGAGGAAACTGGCAGCTGGTGGCGGCCATTCTGCTGTGTTGACTGATGCATGCTCCTTGAAAGAATTATGTGAATTCAGGCTTGCAGACAATGTCAATCTAGCAAATGCATCCAAGATTGAGGATGTTGCATCAAGAACGGGATCAGATGCATTAGCACGTCTTTGCGAGAGATTGAGGTATGCCTTCTGTTTGTTTACTCTGCTCTTCGAAGGATGATTTCATGTCAGTCAGTTTGTTATGACATTTGGGTCTTTTCTATGACATCCAATTTCTTAACCCTAGTGCGCTTAATCTTTTCTATGGCATCCAACTTATTTCCTGCACTATCTTGAATTCCCAATCTAATGAGTGAGAGTGCCTCCGATGTCCATACTATGGATCCCTTTGAAGTGAAAATGATCCTCCTCTCAAGTTCATTCCTGCCATGGTTTCAAGAACCGGGAATCGGATCGGTGATCGGCCATGATCAATCCTGATTCTGGATGATTGAATATGGCTGTTCATGCCTAAAAACCCTAGAATTGCCATGTTTTTGGATCTGAGGGCCAATTCTAGGGTTTTTGGGACCAATTCCGTGTTTTAAAACCTTTTTCCTGCTGATGTTTTGCCTCTGCCTTTAAAAGGCCTGAAAAAGCATACACATGGGTGGGTTTGTAAGTTGATGAGATTTAGTGTTAATAGCTTCTGCATGTGTTTCATTTATTGCTTTTAATAAATTCTAGGAAAAGGGCATGAGCAGAGGGTATCCTCTCTCCCTTTGAAGAGACTGACACCAGAAGGGAATCCCACGATCTTCCCTTAAATTCCCATACTATGAGCCCATCCTCCCTTTTCAATTACTGAAAGTGTAAAGTTGACTCTTATATGCTCCTTTATGTTAGTTCAATTTTTTGTCTAGGAATAGATAGCACATTTTGTTATGATTTTCCCATTTGATTGATCTACTCATAATTCAACCGCAACTAGATTGTTCTATATGGTTAAAGCTGTAAATTTTGTAAAGCTTCAATTAGCTTGTTGCTTTTTGGTGTTCTGAGATTCATGGCCCACCTAGATTTATTTTGGTAGGTCGCCCCATTTAGTCACATAGATGAGATTACTTTTATGGACCTTTGTTATTGGATGGGTTACATTTAAGGTCTAATCCACCTCAACCATGTAACCTGCCATGTAGTGGAATTTTCCCCTTATGATATCAGCTGTCAATTACAAAATGGCGAGAAAATTTGTTTTGCCATGATGCGAGTTTCTTGCGGCTTGAACTTATCACATCAAGTTAGAGGTAGTGATTACTACAAATCCTTTTGGGTTGCTTGCTGAAATTATGTGGATGATTCCTCAATCTTGTAGATTCCTTTAGTAGTCACTCATCCAGCTATGTACACGCAAAATAGAATGTGGTATTGTGTACAATTTGGCGGCACCCAATCATTGTGATAGTGTCTCATCTTATGAGTATTAAATGATTGAGGCTTAAATGGATATGAACTCTGTATCAGATAGTACATCTGTCGGTCATAAGAAATGAGCATATCGAATGAATGGCTCTAGCTCTCCAATTGGCCAGCACAAGGATTGGGTGCTATCTGATAGTGATAATTTCGTTTTAATGATTTTGGCTTTATTATTATCAGTAAGAATTCACATGTATTTCTTTATTTGTGTTTTACAGGGAACATTTGCTTGATTTAGGTGATAATCAGTTTGAAGTGGAAGATGCTTGATGAGGAACTGTGAATGATGAAATGTTGAAGATTTGATCCTTGTATTGTCCGTGTGGATTCAAGAATTCCAATCAATTCATTATATGATCTTCATTTGGGTCATACTAAAGTTGGACTGTTGCATCAAATCATATACATCAAGTTATATGATCTTGATTTGGGTCTTATTAAATTTGGACTGTTATATATGATTTGACTAACATCAGGTTAAGAAAGCAATTAAGTGGGATTTGAAGTGCTTGCATTTCTTCAAGTAGACCTGTTAAGCCTTTTTGGGTCAACAGTTCAACTTTGTGTCAGTTAATTGTCATTTCACTGAACAGATGATTTTATATGTTACAGAATGGCTTTCAATATTTTAAATTAAAATATGAGACCTATGTCGGAGCTACCTCGTGTGTGCACAGTTAGACATCGTGCATGAGCAAGAGCCGCACTCCCCTACAGGAAACGGTTCCCCAGATATGGAAATTACTATAATGCAATTGATGGTATTCTTGCAAGTTTGTCACTATCGAGTAGTCAGAGACTTACAATAATAAAAAAGCAACCCAGTGACCGAGTTTCTCACTATTGTGGGGGTCTGGGTGGGGCAAATGCCATGGCCTATTTGTGTTGTTGCCCCTTGGAGCTCCATTGGAAGGTATGTCCCTCCATTGGGGTTATCCTCTCTTATTTTATTTTTAGGTTTGCCACCAGAATCGAGTTAACTACAGATCTTATCATGTCTGTGAATCCCCATATAGTTGTAGGGTAGGGAGAAGGATATGTGGAGAGGCGGTGAATCACAGGCCTATGGGTGGGGGTGGGGGCAAAGAGGGTTGGGGAGGGAGGGTAGGGAGGCAGCGGAGAAGTTGCGGGGTTGAAGTGTTGTGGAAGATTGGGATACCTGGGGTTGGAGAAAGAGTTGCATGTGTGGAGGTGGGGTGTGGCGTGGCAGGGTTGACAAGGATAGGGCAATGTGGTGAGGGGTAGGAGGGCAGAGTGTAAGGGGTGGAGATTGGGCGATGATTGAAAAAGAGGGCCCTAGGCATTTGTAGTAGGCGAGCTTGTGGCGTGCAATGGTTAAGTTGTACTTTTGTAGCATGTTAGTCATATGTTTGAAACTAGAAAACAATTTCCCCTACTTTAGGTTGCATATATTTTACCTCTTCCAAACCATGCAACTGGTCCTTTATTTGTTTTTTGATTTTGAATTGCAAGTTGAGTTTGGGGGCAGGGTGTGGGCGAGGGAGATTGAGGGTGCAAGAGGGAAGGGTAGGTAGAGCAGAAGTCAATGGAGGGGGCGTCAGAAAAATCAATCTGATTTATTTTGACCCTATGCTCGATGAGAAAATGGGTTAGATTCTATAGGATGAGATCAAACCTATGGGACTTAAGGAATAAAGAAAGGAAATAAAAAATAAAATAAAATAAAATAAAAAAGCAGAAGAAAATAAAATAAATAATAAAAGAATACAAATCAAAGTTACTGTCCAAAGGAAGGGATAAATGCTCAATCCCATCAAATTAAAGTAAGGGGCTCTTTTCACAGCAATTGAATCAGGAAAACTAGCAATGGTATTCTTAGGAGCAGCAGGAGAAGAAGACGGCATAGAATGTTAGTACAGAGATGGTGGAAGAATCCCCTGTTGATGGAACAAGAGCTGGGGCTACTGGTGGGGCGGGGATGGGGGTAGCCGGGTAGGGTTGGCTATTTTTTTTTCTGAAACAAAGTTACCTTAGGCTTGTTTGGTAGCAAAAGAAAGACAAGAAATGAAATGAAAAAGAAAAAAAATTTAGAAAAGAGAAGACAAGAATAGAAAAGAAATAAAATGGTAAGAAAATAAAAAATTATGTTTGAAAAGAATTTTAAAAAAAATTTTTATTTTCTTATGTTTTAGGTAAGATTTTAACAGTAGAAGAAAACCTAAACATTCTCAAAGTGAATTTTAAAATTCGAAAAAAAAAAACCTTCCTTTGATTCAGAACATATCAAACATGAGAATTTCTTAAATCAAGAAAATATTACAATTTTAACTTTTATATATATATATTTTTCTTTTTTTGTAATCTCTTGACTATCAGTCACAACCTAAAGATTTTGCACGAGTTAACATCTATTGAACTGGTCAGCCTGGAAGAAGCAGGGATTGAACCAGGGCATGGTCTTGTTGACAGAGCAAGTATCTTGGTAAAAACTGCCTATGTTATCTCATTTTCAAGGGCCAAGGGACAGATTCTAGGTATAGTACTTCTGCTTATTCGACAGCCCTTAGGCTTTGGGTTTAATAATATAAACTAAAGGTTTGTTTCCAGGGTTTAATAATAAACTAAAGGTTTGTTTTTAATAAAATAGATACATTTACCAATAGAAAACTACCGCCACTAAAGTGTACATAATACGCTTTACCCAAAAAAGGGTACATAATCAAAAGCTTACATACCTGTTCCAGTGGAAATACTTGGAATAAAAAAGTAATGGCTTTTGTGCAACGTCAGAAAAGGTCCTGCTGTAGTGGGATCGTTCGGATTGTTAAAACCACTAGCAGATGGTTTGAAATTGATTCTAAAAGAATACGGGTGACAAATTGACAATAAAATACCCCCATATAACGTTAGCTGCACCACCAACGGTGGATTTTCAATGATGAAAAATTCCGTCAAGAAAGGCATTAGTGTTGGTTTTGACCTTTAGCATCGGAGAATACTGCCGCTCAAGCCATTTTTTCCTTTTAAGTTTACAGTGGTTCAGAATTGCCATGACTCTCTCAAATGTAGCTCAATCAGGGCTATCTATTAGTTGATCAATTTGGCCCCATTGTAGCTCAATAGACTGTAAAGATGAGCCTTATCCACACGCGAGGCAATGTCGAATTGAATACAGGAGGACTATGTAAGGTTTCTACTCCTAATCATTGGATATTTGGAGAAATCCTAGTCAGGGCAAATGAGGAGTTCTTTCACCAATGACTATCATTGAATTTGGATGGGTGTCTAGAAAATTTCAGATCAACAAATAAGGAGAGAGGAAGAGGCAATTATGATGATAGAATTGTTGGCGTTTCCTTCTCCATTGATGAAGGAAAACTCTCCTTGGATAAAACATGCGAACACAGCATGTTGAATATGATTCGGATATAATTATTGAGTACCCTGCGAGTCGCCCCAAAATTATGTGACTTCTAAATTAAATTTTATAATATCTATGAATTAGATATGATTCCAGATGATATCTGGCCCAAGGGCAGCTATTGAGCGAGAGAGTTTGATTTGCTGAATGAATGGAAAAAGAAAAATGAAAGATAAAGGACAATTTAGAGTTTTTTTTTTTCCTGGGAGAGTCCTTTATATACATATTAGCATACATACCCAATAAATAAATAGGAAGGGTGTAGGGACACAAGTTTTTGGCAGACACTCCACCCTTCCAGTAGATAATATAAATCTGGTGCATAAATAGAGACTCACTCAGAATAGAGGTCCCAGACAGACACATCCAAACCTGACCACTTTTGGTTTTGAGTACATATCATGATAGTAGTAGTAGAGATTCCACATACCAACTGGGAATTAGGAAGATATATTGAAGTGATTTATATGTATAAATGGCTATTGGATTTCCACTTACTGATCTTAACTCCATGCAGTCTCATGATGATCGTGAACGGTTAAAACTTTCTGATCATGGTTTTTAGAAGAGTGCATCTTCCTCTTCTATTCATTCGCGTGACGAATCATCCAAGATGGAATGTGAGTGTTGGTCCGACCTTGATCTACTCGCCCTCCTTCCTTCCCGCATCCTATGCTTCTCCCCTGGTAAGCTCCACTGCATCACATACTCTTATGTTCAGTATAAGAGAGAGAGAGAGAGAGAGAGAGAGAGAGAGAGAGAGAGAGAGAGAGAGAGAGAGAGAGAGAGAGAGAGAGAGAGAGAGAGAGTACCCAATGTTGAGGTAAGAAAGTGGCTGGGTAAGCAGGAATGGAGATGAGTTTTGGTCCTCATTCTGCTGCTCCAAATCCAAATGCTGTTGTTGGGCAATTTCTTCCTCCTTCTCCTTGAGCTGTCGTTTCAAATCAAACATATAATAATTAATGCAGGACTTAGCTACAGAATTTAATTAGTATTATAACGTTAAATTAATTAGGTCACACCTTCTCCATAAGCTGGTTATTTTGGTCCTGTAACGCCTTCTCCTGTCACAGACGACACAAGTGAGTTAAAGCAACTTACAAAATTTGAAGTAACGGTGGTTTTGGCTAACCTAGTCAGTCACAACCTGACTCACTGACACCAACCCTTAAGTTGTTATTGAGAGTTGTGTACGTGGAAGGTCTTACCTTTTTCTGGAGATCGGAAATGGAATCATACATGAGCTGATTCTGCAAAAAAATTAAACCAATTCTCAAGAGGTTAATTTTGATTTCTCATGATCATCATCATAGTGGGTGAGCCAGCGGCGCAGTAGTTAAGTTGCACCATTGCAACATATTGGTCATAGATTCAAACCTTGGAAACAACCTCTCCTGCGAAGCAGGAGGTAAGACTGCATACATTTGCCTCTCCCAGACCCTGCAGTAGCTAGAGCCTCATGCATTGGGTTGCTCTTTTCTATGATCATCATCCTATTATGAAGCCCTAAGAATTGACACAATAAGTAAAAATTTATTACCTTTCTTGTCCTTATATGCTTGAGACCAGTATCAAGATGTTGCTCTAAACTTTGGAGTTCTTTGATACTCAGGGGCTCCAGATCTTGTCCCATGTAATGCCTGCAAACCTCAATTAATTACAATTTGTTATTTGTTTTCCTGATCTATATATGCATGCATTTGTTTGTGTACGCATTATGAAATGCTATAAGATACCGACTGACCTTTGATTTTTCTGTAAAATCTCAATCTTAGCCTTGAGTTTGGCATGTTCTAGAGACCAGTTTCCCTATCAAATATTCAGTCAAGTGTAAGTTTACATTTGAAAGAATTTAAACACAATATTCATCATGTATGGAGTAGAATAGTAAGTTTAAAAGATTTGAGAATATAATTTTTTTTCGATCCCAACAAGGACAATTTAAGTGATACTACTGTCTACAACGTAATAATAATAATAATAATCCATATATAAGCATTTTTTTAGGGGACAGATGATACAAGGCATACCTGTGATTCAGGATCAGATGCCACAAGCTGTCGCTCAGCATAAGAATATTGCTCGTATCTTTCAAGGATCTTCTCCATGCTGTGTCATAAGATGAAATCTTAGAATCTACCAACATATTCATAACCAAAGAAACCTTTGTGATTCACTGACAAAGGATTTTCATGGTAAAATGAAGTTAATGATGCTAAATGCATGTCACACACACACACACACACACTCGATTTCCTTTTAAGAAAATTCAATCATATAATCTATGTAGTTTCTGCATTGACCCTTTTGAATCCTATGCTTGTTGGCATTTGATGACATGGCCTCTATGTTTTGGTATCTATCTCCTACCTTCTTTGTTGATGCGGACGTTTTTGAACTGGCTAATGCTATTTCTTCATCCTTACTGTACACTACCAGTTAAACCAGTTAAAATATTATTTCTCACCACTTAGTATGATCATTCTATCTCATGATATTGTTTGTTGCTTCCGGGTTTCTCCCCTGCAAAATTGGAGAAAACAGACTCAAGAGAAATAACAATGTAAAAGGGAAACACCAACTATCATACTCTTCAAGGAATGATAGATGGTGGAGAAAAGCTACAATTCTTCTAGATTGTAGTAAAACTCTTCTAAGTTTCAGGAGGTCGAACTTTCAAGGTTCAAAGTTCTTAATTGATAAATTAATTCATCAAATCTTCACTATCTTCGTAGTGAGCAAAGCTCTTTATATATAGAAAACTAGTACTCAATTAAAAATCTTAATCTAAGTATCCTATGCACAAGTAGCCAGACTTGGCTCCCAGGCACAATATTTCTATTAAAACTACAAAAACAAAACAATCAAAATAGACTAATTAAAATCATGGTTGATATGTTATCCAAGATGTTGCCTATGTACTAAGATCCTTGAGTGGTCCTCCATATCCATTACTTCTCATCTTAAGAACCAAATAATTAAAGCAAGTGAAGAGGAACTAGAAAAATCATTCAAGCATGCTTTTCTTTGATCTTCCAATTGTGATGTCAAGTCAATGGTAAGATGGGCCAACAAAAGTGTCTAGGCTTTTTTATCAATTGTTCCCAACTTGCTACCATAAATAGAGAGATTTCTTCCAAAGTTAAAAGACTTACCTTGAACAGGGATGAATAGGGAAGACTTTAAATTCTTGAGAATTTGTCCCCTTGTTGGACTATTAAAATTCAACAAAGGAAACTCTTGCATTTAGTAACTCTTTCTCCTCAAGACTAGTTGAAATTGAATAAGAAAAGTTACCATAATTGAGTTGTTGATGTGGCTTTGAACTCGAGTTGATGATGTGGAATTCTTGATCATGCAAGCTATGTTGTTAACATGGGCTTGTTGAGCTAGGTTTGTTTGAGCTATTTTGGGCTAGTTTAGGTGCAAGTTTGGGGCTGCATCATTTTCTATCTAAGAGCGGCCCCTACACAATAGATATAGGGGGCGCACAATGACCACCGTGCCCCTCCTGGGGCGGGAGCCTCTATGTCTAGACGTAGGGGCCACTCTAGGACATAAAACATTTGCCATTGTAATTTAGTTTGAAAATGAGTTAGTGATTGCATTTAATTTCTTATTTTTGGTGTGTTATTGTGAGGCCCATTGTGAGTTTAAGGTCCTCTAGAGGTGAGAGAGTCCCACACTTGGGCAAGTGAGTTTCCAAGAGACCTCAGAATTAATCGGTCTTCTCTGATCCTTGAGTTAAGTGGTATTATCTAACCTTTGTCTTGTACTTGGCTCATTTTTAATTTTTTGAGCGGCATCAACTTGGTATCAGAGAAAGTTCCAAAAAACAATTCAACCCCGTATAACATCTGTTGAAGAAGCTTGTCTTTGTGATGAGGTAAATGAGTTACGACAAACAAATTCCAGCCTTCAAAGTATATTAAAGAAAATCTCAAGGAGAGTACTTTCATTTAGTGATCCACCATTTCATGCCCCATTCAAAAATTCCTAATGTTAAGGAAGAATGTGACAATGCATTAAGATCTACATTAACCTGATCATGCCCGTCATTGTGGTCATTGACACATCCTCCATCACTGACACATGTGCACTAAAAAGTGCCAACAAGAGTATTCGAATAGATGTTTTCTATTTTGATGGTAAACTTGATATTGACTCTAATGTTGATTGGATAAATTCTCTTGAAAATTTTCTGAAGTGGAAAGAGATGACAGAGAAAAGAAAAGTTGATTTTGTTACTACCAACTTCAAAGGTCATGCACTACTTTGGTAGCAACAATAATCTAAAACTTATACCTTAGGCCACCTTCATTACTAAATATCAATTAGTAGGTAGACACATTGGTGGTTTGCAATAAACCAATAAACATTTTCTCTACACCATGTATCTTGTCTTAACATAGCTCACCGATTAGCCTCAAAGGCCAAAGAGAAATTAGAACAAGTATCCTATAGGAGGTTTGATAAGTCTTCTACAGTGAGACATCTTGGAAAAGGAGCACTCAACCAGCCAAACCTAAAGCTCAAATGGCCCCAAACAACCTTATCACATGAAAAACCTAAAAATAGTGGGGTCTATTCCATTTGTTTCCATTGTAGAGATAAAGGTCATCGACGTGTGATCATCCTATAAAAAGATAGTGACCACCATTTAAATTTGAGTGAGCATATGAAAAATGACTGTGACTATGAAAACAATGATGAGGATGTTGAACCCCAAGAAGTGTATGACCCCAATAGTAGTGGACTGGAAAACCTTGTCACATGGCGAGTTTTATCCACACTAAAAGTTTGGAAGATGACCAAATGGGTAAGAATTAATATTTTTTCATTCCTAATGTATTGTTAATGGTCGCAAATGTATGGTTTTATAATTGAATTAGGTGGTTGTGAAAATATGGTGGCTAAGAGCATGGTGGAAATTTTGAATTTAAAATGTAAACCCCATCTAAATCCCTATAGCATTTCTTGGTTTAAATAGGGAGGTGAGATCCCCATTAATCAAAGATGTTTGGTAAATTTTTCAACTTGAAAATATTGTGATGAACTTTTGTTTGATGTTTTACCAATAGATGCTTGCCCCCTCTTACTTGAAAGACTTTGGCAATTCTATTGGAAAACATAGTATGATGGAGAAAAGAAGTCAAATGCCTTATCTCTTGTAGGGGTGTCAATTGGTCGGTTCGGTTTGGTTTCGGTCGGGTTGAATCGGATTCGGTCTAAGAATGAGGGAGACCAAAACCAATCCGTTAAGAAACTTCGATTTTTGGTCGATTTCGGTTTTGGTCCAGTTTGGTTTCGGTTTATTTTGATTTTTCAATATCGGGTTAATATCGGTTTAGATCAGTTTATTATTGGGCTTGAACCATAATGAAATCTTATATTCATAACTTATAATGACAAGATTTGACCAAAAAAACACTTTAAATTTATGATAAAATCATGGTTTATCGTTCTAAGGGAACTAATATTGAAACCAATGGATAACAAATTACTAAGAAGATAACTAATATTGAAATCACAAAATGAACCCTATTATCCCCAATCATTCTTTTAACTATTCAACTAGTTTTGTACAGTGAACAAGGAAATCAATGGAAACATTATTACAATTTACAAATCAAATTTCTCCATTCATGACCTAATATTCAATGATTTGTAACATTTTCTCTTACAATAATATTTTTTTTTACTAATATTGTGAAAAAATGGATATTCAATTCACCAATTTATAATCTCATAATCATTTATTTTTTAATTGGTTTCATTTGGTTTGGTTTCGATTTGGTTATTGGTCAGTTCAGTTTAGACCGATTTTCAGTCAGTCCCAACATACCTCAGTCCAAAACCAATCCAATAAGGATCGGTTGGTTTGATTTGTGTTTTATTAGTCGGTTTCTATCGATTTTTATCGGTTTGGGCTAGGTTTTGACACACCTAATCTCTTGGTGGAGTAAAATATATTTTAACTCCATTATTGAAGAAGTTGCCTTCCAAATACCATAAGAGTGAGAATTCTACTTTCTTATTGGCAAAATTATTGGAAAAGGTTTATAAAGAGACTTCTCAAGTTTATGTTCTACTAGACATTGAAGTTAACCACAAGTAAAAGGATGAGATGCCTAGTGATATAAAATAGCTACTCAATGAGTTCTCCAAAGTTGCTCCCGAAGAACTACCAAGTGGTTTACCTCTAATGTGTGATATTCCACATAGAATTGATTTTGTTCTGGGGCTTTGCCAAAATGATGAACTCTAAAGGCAAGTAGAAGACTAGTTAAAAAAAGAAAGCTTATTCAAAAAACCTAATCCTATGGGCTGTTCCGGCTTTTCTTCGGCCAAAGAAGGATGGATCATTAGGATTTGAGTTGATAGTTGGGCTATAATCAAAATTAAGATAAGAGTATAGATTTCCTATACCCCGACTTAATGAGAAGCTTGATATGATACATAGAGCAAGAGTATTTTCAAAACTTGATCTTAGAAGGGGTACCATAAATTCACTGAAAATGAATAAAAAATTGCTTTTAAGACTCTGAAGAGATACCGTGAGTGGCTTGTCATGTCATTTGGCTTATCGAATGCACCAACTATTTTTATGAGATTAATGTCTCAAGTTCTTGGACATTTTCTTGAAAATTTTATAATTGTTTATTTTGACGATATTCTCATATTTAGCTTTTCTTGTGATGAATACACTAAACATAAGCATCAGAAGTTTTGTGTAGAAAATACTTAGTCAATCTCAAGAAGTGTTTATTAATGGCTGAGATTATATTATTTTTGGGATGATAAACTCCACAGTCCCGAAGGGCAGTTTACGGATTGAAAACTTTCTATTGGCGGTTCATTAGAAGGATTAACATTATTGCATTGGGTGGAAGCTTGTTTACATTTTTCATGGTCTGCTCAACTTAGCTGAACAAAAGCCTAATGACTGTTTTCTTGTTAGAATTGCAGAAATTATTTTCCTGCAGCAAGAGTACTCTCCTAAAGATTTTAACCTATAGAACAATTGCAGGTATGAGGAAGTGCCTCTTGGCGTGGTGGTGGATGTCAGTGTAGCGGAGCGCTGGCCTAAGTTCTGGGAGAGAACGCTTGTTCAACTCTTCCCCCCCCCCCCCCCCCCTAAATCAGATGTGTAACATCTTGTTATTCACCCCTTGTGGCCTTGGCCCCCTCCTTCCACACCCTCCACCCCTTGGCCGCCCTTCCTTAAGTTGGGATGCCAACCCTAATGGCCTACGGGTCCTCGATTGGATATGACAAACAGAAAAAAAACATGGTAGGTATGGGCTAAGCTATGGTGTTATTAGAATTTTGGCTAGAGCTTACTATTTACAAGAAGAAATTCAGGTAATCTCTATTATTGGGTTCTTAGGGGTGTGACACGGTACTCCGCCTCAAGAAGCGAGGTCTCGTGATCAAACCTTCGCCGCTACACCTAACTTCTTGGGGCCACCGCACGAGGGTTATTGTCTCGGACTGACCCGGTCTTGTGTAAGTGGTATTACAGTGACTCCAAGGACTGTCAAAGATCCGGACACCCTGTGTATCCAAAATAAAAACTGGGTGACCATACTTTGTTTCTAGAAATGGAAGAAAATGGGAGCAACGGTAGTAAAAAGCTAATCAAATATAGCTAGATATTTGGACAGATGCAAGTATCTTCATCACATTATGATGTTTGAATGTATTTAAAAACCTATTACGATGTTTCAATACATTTAGAAAATGAATTGTACAAAACAACTTTTAAAAATGTGTACTTGAATATTGGGTCAAAGTGTATTTTCTATAACTATGAGGTTTAGTCTTGATCCCCTACTGGATGTCTATAATTGTATTCAATTTGGTGACGTTTATCCTGTTGTTGTTGCCATTACAAGATTTCTTTTGTTTACTTCGATATATCAAGTCATTTCCTGATGACACTTCTTACATTCATACGTAGTATTTATGTATATATATATGTTAGTTTAGGTTGTTTTAAAGGTTATCTACTAGTTTTAAGTTATTGTGATGTTTAAGTGTTTCGTTAAGGGATGAAGATACTTAGGTTGTCTGAAATTTTTATTATGGTTCTGTTACTTTCATTGTGTTAATCCATTTCTTTGTTTTGCTCTAATTCTCAGATTTTAGGTCAAATTGTGAACTACTTGAAAATGAATGGATTCACTTTTTTTTCCCCGGTTAAATCAGAAATCTTACTAAGATGGGAGTATAAAAAACAATCCCAATATCCCAGCATCCATAAGACCTAGATCATGGCATGATAAATCTCCAGTTCTTCGTTGCTGACAGCTGGGAAAACTGTTCTTTATACATAAAATTTGCATAAAACCCTAGACCATCTTATCTGACTCTTAATTCATTACCCTTGACAGTCCATAGTAATCATTTCACTTCTACTTTATCAACCTAATTGCCATGGTTCCCCTCTTATTTTACATCCTGAAACTCTAGTGACAACCCTTCTAACCATATTTCCAATCGTAACTTCTAACCCTAATTTCCATAGTTGACTTTCCACTTGAAATTCTGAATCCATAGTTCACTTCCCACTTGAAATTCTAAATCTGTCCTTCACTTGGTAGCATTTTGTAACAATGACCTTAATTTTTTTATATTAAATCGTAACATTTGAATTAACTTAGAACAAAATTCATTGACCTTTAACTTATTTTTCATTTTTGAGTCCCTGGTTTTGCCATGACCTAGCTGTTCTGGTTAAGATCCTTCATTACACTGGAGGAGATTTGAGCTGGGTTAGTAGGGAGAAGCTTAGGCAGAGTTAACCAACCTGGTCTAAGGCTATAGAGCACTGCCTAGCTGACTGATGTATGTGAACTACATTTGATCACTAGAATAGGGCTGTAATTTCATGACTACCCAGTTGAAATAAATGACCAGGAGGCCAGGCCTGTTTTGACACCAATTTGGACAATATTTCTTTAAAGCAACATTAATGAGAACAAGGTTTTCCAGGTCTGATGATAGGTGACAGTTTCAGGGCACTCCAGCTCCTCAACTATTGAAAGAAGGTATGCGTTTGCACTCATCAAAGACTGAATTATAGATGGTCACTCTCTTGTTACTTTAATGTGCTTTAGTAGCTCATCCAACCTGGGCGGTGTATTTCCTATCATGATGACAAGTTCCTTGAAGGAGTCAAGGGTACTTAATTCTTGCCCACTACACAAACCCTGAATTAATTCTATGAGAAGTATTTAGGTGCGCAAAAAGAACAAAAGTTCTACTATTTATCCATTGAAATGTCAGATTGTTTTGTAACTAATACTTCTAAGTGATCAGAGATCTTCATGAGTTTGAAGCGGTTTTAAGACAGCCTGAATTAATGATTCAAAGATGGTTTATTTGAATCTTGACTATATTTAGTAACTATAATTACTTCTATGAATTTGAGTGAGTTGCTGTTTACAATTTCAAAGTAGTACAATATCACTAATCCTTGACTTTATTTAATTTTTGGAATCATTCTTGGTGTTTTAAAAGTGGTTTGTTTGCTGTTGAGATAATCTTTAGTTGAAGAGTCCTCACGTTTCAATCCCATTTCAAGCAAGTTATGGATAAGATGTGAAGATATTGTACGAGAATTTGAATTTATGTCGGTGGTTTCTTGCAGGATTTTCTTCAGTACAAGCGATAGCCTAACTGTTTATGTCCTTTTGCAAATATACTTTCCAGTACTGATAGTGTATAATTTTTTCTCCAAAAAACTGTATACAAGTATTAGGTTGATGTTCTATCTTCTACTGATTGCGAATTAGATCTTTACTCCTATTTTATAAGTCTTGAATCTCAATATAAAAGACTTGATAATTATGGGTTGAACTTAAATTTATCCTATTTCCATAAATGAATAATTTGCAATTATCATGTCATTTTTTTTTATTTCATTTCTAGTGTTTCAATAATTCCAAGTTGATTTATCCATCCCACGTCCTGTGGCTATCAAAACTGATCAGTTCTTTACATGGTTCCTGAATTTTGCTAGAAATCAATCCTATGGATTGCCCCTTTCAGTTAAAACTAGGGAGTTTCAATTATATTGGCCTTTTGATCTGGGGTTGTATGGTATATGACATCTTTAAATTTCTCTTAAACCAAAATCTAAAAGTTTTTTCCCCCTCCAAACTCTTTTCACTACCCTCTTATTTTAACAATCTACAGTTTTCTAGGGTATACCCTAGTTACATAACTGTAGAGTTCCACGCTGGTTAATCCTTCTTGTCACGTTTTATCCTCTCATCCAGAAATTATATTAGTTTCTGATGAAAAAGTGGCTGTCTGATTCAAGAGCTAGTTAATGACCATGAGCAAATAAAAGAGATCTGAAGAACAAATTAGTGGACAAGTTAGATGGGCCTTTGGAGTGATCACTCAGATTTCAGACCCTAGGAACTTCAGAAATTTAGTGACGAGGCCATAATCCAAGACTCTATATAGGCAATAATACAAATCTCTTTTTGGAAGGGCGAACTCTTGATGGCCATCTCTTATAATTGAAGTGTTAACTGGTGGCTGCTTGATTGAAAAGCTGTGAGAACTCACGGTAGATGATCATCTAAGACGAGAGCATCTTAGGGCTAGTGGTCTGTAGATGCATCCATATGGGCTGTAATGTAGTAGTTATCCACTCAATCTATGCCACTTACTTACAACAGAATTTACTTTTGCATTTTGCACAATCTGTGATTAGGAGGTCAAAACAGAGATTCTTACACGAAGGAAATCTACAAGACATATGTTGTCTTGGAGAGAGTTTGTTCTGGTGCTACTCTCTATGCCAAAGCTAAGGTTTAAAAGGGAGCGATATTGTGACAGCAGAGAAAACTCTTTTATGATACGAGGAGCACACCACCAGGACAAAGTAAACTCCAGACATGTGAACCTACTGTTTCTCAAGGAAGGTTTGTTTCTTACAATGAGAGAGTAAGCAGGGCCTATTGTAGTTGCCACTGGTGGTGTATTAATGTGGCTATTTACAAAATGGCCTGGCTATGAACCCCCGCCACCAAAGAAACAGCCACAAAAACTATAGTTTGGTTAATGGTGTATGATGTTGATTGTTGGAAACCATAAGAGATTATGTTGAGTGAACCTGGCAATCTGATACCAAAGAAGTTTGCAGTGGAAACAAAACCACTATTGAGATTTGACAAGGAGGCAACATCAGTTGTTGTTTCATGACTCCTTGTAAGAAATACTTATAGAAAGGAAAACCTAAAACAATGCAAGTAACAAATGGAAAATCGCAAACAAAAAATCATACAATGTAACACAAGGATTTGCATGGCTCGACAAGATTAATTGCCTATGTCCATGATGAAATAAGACTTGCTTCATTATCAATGGAGAATAGGGTTACAGCCGTTTGTCCTCCCACATCTCTCAGATTACAGAGAATGAACCATCTCTATGAATTTATAGAGAAACATATCCAGACACACATTACCAAAATACATAGTTATTAGGGCATTGCCAAGGCACTGCTAAGGCGTTAAGACGGTATGGGTAGGCTAAGGCAGTCATGCGCTTAATGGGTTCATGTAAGGCGACGCCTTATGACCAAGGCAGACACCTTTTTATGTTTTTGTTTGTTATTTCTTTTTAAATGTCTAACCATAGATTCCATATCTTTTGTTGTGTTTGGCAAGTCCGTGGGAATTCAATACACTTGAGAACTACGGGATTAAGTCTATATAAAGTTAAAACCACATTTGTGGTTAAACATATCACAAATTGCAAAATCCTTTTGGCTATTTTCTTCTTCGTTTGGGAGAATTAGGGCATTGGTATTCCTTCCTCCATCGATTCCAGCTCTGGCGACTCTCCTCCTGTGATTCTTCCTCTGGCGAGTTTTCCTCAGGCCATTCCGGCTCCGACAAGGTATTCTTTTTCTTTTTCCAGTTCTTTGTTACTGAACGGAGATCTCTTTCTCATATGTTTTTCCTTCTTCTTTCTTTCTATTCCTCTTCCCTTATTCCCTTCTTCTTATTTCCATTCCAACGAGACTTCCCTTTTCTTCTTTCATGGTTTTCTTTTCCCATTCCAGCTATTGACCGTAGTTGCAACCCGAATTAGACTAACAGGATTAGAAATATAGTAGATGATCTTAGGCACTCATTTTTGCATCATAGAGGCAAGTATAATAAATTCTTACATATTTTAACGACTTTTTTTCTTTATATTTATAATGTTGTTTCATAGTTATATTATTTGTTATAATAAAGTTGAACTTAGTTTATTCACTTTATTGATTTGTTTTTTTGATGAATATCCTACACTGGTATGAATCTTTAACCTATATTTTGCATATAAGTAGAATTATATAATTTTTAATATGCTATTTGTGCCAAATAAAATGGCTACATAAAAAAAAAACAACACTAGAACGCTTTATTCGATAAGGCGACGCCTTATTATCCACCCTATCGCCAAAGCACTTCAAAAGACCCTCAAAAGCCTTGATCGCCTTCCCGCCTAAATAACTATGCCGAAATATCCATATAACCTAAAAAAATTTCCCTAGAGGCTATCGCTCTGAACCCCCGCATGGTGGACTGATTCCTTTAGGGCTCTTAACAGTCCTTCAGAATCAGCCTACAAACACAAGTGATGGGATACAAGACATCATACTCCCAAAGTACCAAACAAATGGTACAAATTCCAGAGGAGGAATTAATGAAATAGAACATTAAGATGAATCCATCCTTCCTTAAAATGAGCTGAATAAATTACCTTGTTTTATTATTTACTCATTTATTTATTTTTTGTATGCATTGAGCTTGATTTACTACGAGTATTGCAGTGCAAGGGAGTGAGGTAGGCTCATACCGTGCACTACAAAAAAGAGGGGGAAGGTGGTGCATATTGTGCAAGGAAAAGGCATGTTCCTACACCAAGATGTGGCAACAACAATCCTCTACCCTTACCAACTAAACTTGCTTACACCCTCTGATGTAGGCCTAGATCACATGGCCAAAATATTTGAAACAAATGCGACCACCTTGAGGTGTTATAGTGGTCCAATTGTATAAAGGCTTGCAAGGGTGGCTTAAGAGCTAGTCCAAAACCACCAGGCCAAGGGAGAACCAACCAATGAGGCCAGCCTAGTTTGGTTCAATCCAAATTATGCACCTACTTCTAAATCTTTAGTGGATTCCACCTCAGCCCCCTTGAAACCATAACCCTTTAGTAGAAAGTGAGGTGACAACTTCTCTTTAACAAGAATCATTCTTCTAAAGTCTTCTCCATTGGAACTGCCATCAAGACTTTAGAATTTGCATCAAAACCTTGGATAACAAAAGAAATAATTTTTGTAGCAAAACAAAATAGTGGGATTTCTCTACCATTTGGTTTTTCTTTTCTTTTCTCTTAAGCAAAGATCTAGTACAATCTCAACCTTAGGATCTTAGGGATAGAAGCTGGGATTTTAGGATCTAATTTTCCTATAGAAGGCCACCAAAGTTAGCTTGCAAGTCAGTGAATTACTAAATATTAAATGAAGATTGCCTAGTGCATTTCTCTTGAACCTTGAAGAGGTCATTTTGAAACGTAGAAGAGTTTCACTGCTTCCTTGAATAATAGGAGCTTTTCCTATCCTAATTGCATCTTAAAAGGATCGTAAGACCCGGTGCCATAAACACATCCTAGAAGAGTTGAGTTTCAACTCATACCAATTCTGTCTCCATCCTTTTTGTTTAGAATTCTGTCCTTGCTCGTGCACAGATTCATGAGACATTTTGAGCACACTACACTACTTTTCTGAGAAAATATTTGTCATCAGAATTGTAGAGCTGTAAGTTTTTATTCAGTAGGCTTTAGAATTAGGTCATTCTGACCTATATTGAGCAAGATATCCTCATTATTCTGAGGTCCTACAAACTGAAATTTCTGAACGTTGAGTGCTTGTATTTGAAGTTGTATAATTCACTCTCCCAATCCATTGGTTTCAACAGCCTATATTGAGACTTGCATCACCTAATAATTTTGATATTTCAATGTCTTAAAATTATTTTTACCATAAGCTTGACTTCTTTCATTTTTTTTATTCAGTCCTAGCTAAAAGTTTTGGAAGTAGTCTATTTTTCCTTAGTTGTTTCCTATACAGATTAGGGTTTTAAGATTTAGTTAGGTTTATTGGTCGTGTTTCAGTCTTTAAAAATTAGGGTTGGACATGGAGTATCTAAGCAAGTTGTTAAGTAGATGTAGGCATTGATTTAAATTAAGAGTAAAAAGTGCCAGTTTCCAATGGGCAGTACTTGGACATTGTCACTGCCTTACTATTTGTACAAATTTTGCTGCTTTTCCCGTTTGTTCTTCTACTATAAACAATCTTGGGTTTCTGCATCTTTCTTTATGTTGATTCCGTGTTCGTCCAAACTTTCTCACTAAATTTCTAGAATATGGCTAGGGACCATCTATTTTTCTTAGATTATAACATGTTTTCATCTAAGACCTTATATTCAAGCATCATCAATAGTGAAATCATCAGTTCTTGATAATTCTTAGTCATGTAATTGCATAACTTGAGGATACAAGAACTAACTAGGTTAGTGAATTTAAAGAAGCCAACTATTGCCACCTTCAGTGATTGTAAGAAATCCAGCTTTAGTCAACTAATCTTTATATTCTCCTCTACAATGGCAACACTTTCATCTTCCATGAGATATGGATTTCCATGTCATAAAATTTCATGAATTTTCCTGCTAAAAACCTATATTTCATACACTTTTTTTTTAGTTTGGGGGTGGGGTGAGTAAAGGTAAAGAATACCATGCTTGTTTCTTTTTCTTCTTGGTTCATCCCCTTGATGAGAAAAAGTTAGATTCACAGCCGATCCATTACCAATCCAAATACAGGCCGAAGTTCAATTCCAATCCAATCCGGGACCCAATTCTATTATTTTGAGATTAAATTTCCTTATTTGTTTCCAATGCAGGATAAGATTTTAAGTTTTGATTAGAATCTTATTTGTCTTGTTTCAGTCCTTTGAAAGTTAGGGTTGAAAATTGCAAACAAGGCATTGGTTTCAAGATTTAAATAAAAGTTCTAGTATTTGTTTAGGGCTTGTTTGATAACGTTGCGTTTCTGCCGTTTCTGCTTTTCTTTGTTCCTAGAAATGGAGAAACGGGGTAAAAAGAGTTTGGCAACCATGTTTCTTTTCACTTGTTTTTAGAAGTTGAAATTGAAATTTGTTTCTATTTATGGTCCAAGAAAAGGCCCATGCGAAACAAGTCTCACTCGTTTTGCCATTTCTTGAAACGACAAATTGAAGGGAAAAAAGACTCCAACCCTGACATTTTTACCCAAATTTCACTCTGAGGTCTGTGAGAGTCTCTCGATTGTGAAGACAAGAGTACTCCTCTTCACAGTACCACCTGCAAGTACCTCTGACGAAGAGCCTCCAAGGCAAGTCTCATGACGCCTGCGGTAGTCTTTTCACCTGCAGAGATTCCTTATACAGTGTTGCAAAGAAGATGTATTACTGACTTGGAAAGCTGGAAGCTTTAGGGCTACAAAAGAGGCAACTTTGAAGCTGAACATCTACCTCTGCTTCAAATTTTCAAAATCGTCGTGCGATTTCAGGCAGTGTCAAACAATGCCTTCGGTTCCCCTGTATTTATTTCACCTTTTCTCCATTCTTCTACAAAGTAGGAGATTCTTCTCCCAAACCTTACCAAAAATCCTAAGATTTTTCTTTGGAAAGGGTAGGATATGGCAAGTTTTTTATTGATTGTTTTGAACAAATTGTAGAACTTCCCGACCGTGCTAGTCTACGGGTTTAGAAGATGAGTTCGCTGTGTCCGATTACCTTCAACTACTACTCTGTGAAATCGGTGTGTTCCTTTAAGATCAACGAGGGGTTATTAAGCCTTTTGTTGTAATTACGCTTGTTATCAAACACCATTGCCTACAGAAAACGTTTCGAGAAACAAGGTTTATCAAACATCTTAAATTCCGTTTCTGTTCCCAGAAATGTGAATTTATGTTTGTTCTGTTTTTGGACACATAAACGTTGTCAAACGGTGCCTTAAATATCACCTGGGTATGTGCCATTGGTTACCATTTATGTGATTTTTGTGGCTATTCTTTTATTTATTTATTTAATTATTTTTTACTATAAACAATCTATTTTGTTAATGTTGTGTAGTATGTCCGTAAATTTCTTGAATTTGGTTACGCAATGGATTTTTTTTTTGCTAGTGGTCTGTAAATTATAATAAAAACAATGAATACCGATGTAAACCTAAAGATGGGCTGCTGAAACTTATGGATCAGGAGAGAATCAAATAACATGCTCAAACACTGGCAGAAGTACATAATTTTCAGTTTGGAGGGACCTTAGTAAAATGGTGATATGTTGCTCTGTATAGGTCGAAATGACTTGATTCCAAATCATACTGAAGAACTCTCTATCCTATAACTTTCATCACAAATGTTTTCTTAGACAAGCATTGTAGCATACTCGAAATGGCTCATGAAGCTTGTGCATGAACCAGGATAGAATTATAAAATAAAATAAAATGAATGGAGATAGATTTGGGGTTGAAATGCAACTCTTCTGGGATTATTATAGCTTCAACAAGGTCTTGCAACTCTTCTAGGATGCAAGTGAAGTAGAAAATCCAATTGTTCTAAGATGGATTGAAACTTCTTCTAGGTTTCAAAGAAACTCTTACAGGTTTCGAAGATGAACTCTTTAAGGTTCAAGAGATAAGCACTAAGCAATTTCGTTCAAAAATTTACTCAAAATCCACTTGTTTACATGAAATCTTTGGAGGTCATTTATAAACAAATTAAATTATAAATCTCTGGTTCTACCCTGAGATTCTAAGGCTGTGATTGCACAAGAAAAGATAAGAAAGATTGTAGAGAAATCCAACTATTTTGGAAAGTTGTTTTCTGTATTGTCCAAGGTCTTGATGAAAGCTTGAAGGTTGAATTTTGACATATGTGAGGTTTTCACAATTTCCAAGACTAACTCAAATTCCAAAGATGAGTTCCCAAAGGAGTCAAAGGAGCTGAGGTGGAAATCCACCAAGGAGGTTGAAGGAATAATCCTACAGGTATATGTGAGTTGGCTTGAACAAGCTAGATTGCATCAAGCTAGGTTGGCCTTATTGTCTGGTTCTCCTTTGGTTTGGTGGTGTAAGACTAGTTCACAAGCCACCCTCACGGGCCTAGATATGATCGGACCTCAGTAGCACCTTCGGGTATTTTCAGGCATGTAAACTAGGACTATATAAAATACATAATTAATGTTTGAGCATTCCTAGATGACACCAATACAAACAAAATTTTACCTCAAACTACACCTTCAGCATGGCTATCAGTAGAGGAAAGAAGAAAACCAAAAACATTAGCAAACCTATATATAGGTTGCCGTAATCATTCCCAATTCAGGTTAGAGACTTAGAGCTGATACACGAGGGACCACTATTCCAACTTTTGCATCTAGAAGATTTTTCTGCCCTCTTAGAAAGGGCATCAGCCATTGAATTGACTTCTCAAAAACAATGGGAAAAATATACCACTGTATGGACGAGAGATAATTTTGCAAGTGAATCCACTATTGCAGAAATTTCCAAGGGATGTTTCAATGAGAAATATAGTCCAAAACCTATCACAAGGAGTACGTGGAACTGTGGAAGAGATACCTGGTGAGCTGAATTGCATATCTCACTCAAAAAAGTAGAATGACACTACGGAAAGACCAACCTTCCATTCCTTATAAAGTCAGAAACCTTCGCAACAAAACATGCAAAGAAATCCAACCCAAATTTAAAGCTTCCTCTAATGAGAACTCCCCAAGCCATTGGTGCTCCAAAAAATTAATCTGAGTATCGTAAGCAAAGATCCACCAATTTCGAGAGCTAAATGAGTTCCAAACTTTTTATTTCCTAGAAGAATTGTAGTGTATACATACGTCCTAATAGACCCATCCTCAAGGAGATACTTACTTCGCATAGAAAGAAGCAAAAACTGAACTATCATTCTTCATTGCCCAACATTGTTACGCAATTAATGCAAGATGGTTAGGCACTGGAAGTCTTGGTAGTGAGTTTTCAATTACCATGATGTTACATCAAGGATCCTCTTTAAGTCCTTATCTATTTGTAGTTATCATAGATGATTTTTTTAAGGCAATCAAGGGGAGGTTCAATGGTGTATGCTTTTTGCTGATGATATTGTTCTAGGGGATGAGATAGTGGCAAGAATTAATGATAAGTTGGAGTTATAGAGATCTACTTCAGAATCAAGAGGTCTTAAGATAAGTAGAACAAAGATGGAGTACATGGGTGTAGTTTAGTCGCTCCAGGACTAACTCCGAAGTGGTGAAATTTGATGAGAGAGAGATTTCACAAAGCAACTGTTTTAGATATTTGGGGCCAACCATAAACAAGGAAAATGAGATAAATGATGATATTTCTCACATAATTGAAGTAGGATAGACGAAGTGGAGAGTGCTTTTAGAATGTTGTGTGATCAGTATAATTCCTCTAAAGTTTAAAGAAAAATTCTACAGAACTATCATAACATCGACTATGTTGTATGGGGGAGAGTGTTGGGAAGGCAACAAGCGTAACATAGATAAGTTGGGTGTAGTTGAAATAAGGATGTTGAGATGGATACATGAAAAACTAGGAGAGGTAGAGTGAGGAATGACAGGTGAGAGCTGATTTGGAGTGGCCCCGATTCAAGACATGCTCCTAGAATACCTCTTAAGGTGGTATGACCATGTTTAATGGAGGCCTTGGGATGCTCCAGTAAGGAGGAACGATCAGATCTAGTTGAAAGGAGCTAGAAGAGCTAGGGTAGGCCTAATATGACCATTGATGAACTGGTAAGGAAAGGCATGCAAATGCTAGGTTTTTTGAATCCTAATATGATATCTAATAGATCTGTTTGGAGGGAAAAGATCCATGTTGTCGACTACTTTTAGGTGGGATGTTTTGGAAGTATTGCATTACTTTGCTTCTTTTCTTTGTCTTTTCCTCCTTTCTTTTTTCTCTTATCTTTTGCTTTAGTGGATCCATGTAGTTGACTTGATTTAGTTGGGAAAAGGTTGAGGTGTTGGTTAGACACTTGATATTTTCTTGAAACTTGTAATAATATGGTTCTATATAAGCTTATATTCTTTCATCTTATTGTTGTGCTATTGATAATTCCTAACTAAGCTTGTAGTTGCATTACTGCTTGAAGATAAAAGAACTGATGAGGCTATGGAATTTTCAAGAAACAAACCCTACCAATTGCCAGCTTCATTTTTCTTAAGAAATTCAGTTTCAGACCCTCTCTTACATATTTGCACACTTTCAACCTCTGAGAGATCTGGATTTTCATTTTATATGATTTCTTGAAATTTCCACCTCCGATCCTTTATCCCATACTTGTCCGGTTGTCCCTCTCTCTTTTCTGCTGGTTTCTTTCCCTTCATAAGCTTCCTTTCACCCCTTTGTTACTAGCAAGGAGCAATCCCCATCTTCATAGGGTTTATTGTCGGCCCATCAAATGGACTCTAGGGGCTGTCGGCATTCCTACCACAAACCATGAAAACCATTACACTAACTATCGCCTACCTCCAAAACCTCTGAAATTATTTTTCACTTTCTCAGACCTTCTTAACATTCTTGGACATTCTATCTCAAAATAAAGGAAAATATCAAAGGGGGTCTATTTCCAAGCTTTCTCACAAAAAGTGAAAGCCCCACATCCAAATAAATAGGAAGTAGGGCAGGCGGCAGGGCATCTTTCCACAGCTTATCCCTCACTTTCCATGTATCTGGGACTGGGAGTGGGGAACGAAAGCAGATAGTGTTCTTTCTCTCTTATTTTTTTCTTTTGCTTTTTTGGTTGGGCGAGAGAATCTTGTCAGTTTGGCATAAGAAACACTAGAACAGTGAACTAATGGGAGGGCAGCAGGAACATATTCAACGCATGTCAAGGGAGGCAATGTGGTCTTTTTGCATCCTACAGTCTGCCATGGTTCTTTTTCCCCTTTTTGTTTTAGGGAAAATGCATGCTCCGTAGTCACTTGGCCCTTGTGCCTAGACATAGAGAGCGGCGAAATGATGCCCCTACCCTTGAAACACCAAAAACCCATCCCCAGATATGCCCATATGCACCCCTCATTACCCCATGCTGGTGTAGAAACTGTGCAACCACAGCGAGTTTTTTTCCCTTTTATTTTATCTATTTTGAAAATGTAAGGTTTATATAGATTGATACCGTTTTCAAACCACTAAATGGTGATAGCATGCTGGTTCTTTCACACACTGGCAGGGTGGGAAACCCTTTCCCCTCAAAATAGTAGCCTACTGCATTGTCATATAACTTCTGTTGCAATGTGAACAGGCGAGATCCTCTGATCATTCCCATTGTCTGTAAATTCAGTGGTCCTAGCTTTCAAGAGATAAGGGTGTCAATCTACCGACACCTTGAAAAATGGAACCGTCACAACCATCAGTTTGTTGGAATGATTCCGATTCTAGGTTCAATTATTATTAATTGAGAGAACCGACTATTCCTAAATGAACAAGTTTCTTTACATCCTCAATGATTTGTTGATTATGTGCCTAACCTTGAGGTGGAAGGTTCAAGATTTGTATCAGATGAAGACTATTCCTGAATGGAATAGCTGGTGACAACAAATTGGGAATTAGAACTCAGAACCTTTAAAAAAAAGTTCAGAACTTATTTTTGAGAAGCCAAAAAACCCTAAACCCTCTCTCTCTCTCTCTCTAGGTGAGGAGCTTCTTGGTGGAATCCTTCCGTTTGGTCCTTGGGTTCCTTCGAATCAGGTTGTGCTTACTTTATGTATTACTGCTGGTATGGGGATAATCCAGCTGTTTATGGAGTTAATCATGATGCTTTTGCATCGTGGAACCCAACTTTGGCATCTGCAATGAGTGCGGCTCCACAATCAGTTGCACCCACAACGCAATCGACAATGCCATGATTTAGAATGGGGAATCCTAGTTACCAGAACCGGGAACGTCCCCTTAAAAATGGATACTGATTCTAAAGGTTTAGACCCGATTAACTAATCAAGACTTCTCTAGTGCTGGTCCCAAAAGGGTGGAACCGAATAATGCCCATCCCTCCTATCATGATTTTAACAATTGACCACTAAAGTTTGTCCTGATGCTCAGGGAGATGGCCAAAGAGGCTATGACTAGAAATTCTTGATTTATAATACTGATATGATGTATAAACTATGTTATCCTAGGTATTTTCTGTATATTTTTATTTTTGGAAAAAAAAAATAAAAAATCTAAGAGAATCCTATGACTGTAAAATTGGAACAGGAATCAAAAACCGAAATTGGATTTGAACTGAATAAATGAATTGGGGAACAAAATTGAGGTTGGACTTAGGCTGCATTTGGTAACGTTTTTGTTCCAGAAACGACGTTCCGTGTCAAAAGCAAAAATTTCAGTTTCTATGTCAAAATGACATTTTTTTTTTTAGAATGACGGAACTGCCTTTCGTCGTTCCGTCAATTCTCGTTTTTAGCATTTTTTTTTCTTCACATTTTTTTCAAAAAAAAAAAAAAAAAAACAAAACACACCATAAGTGCACCAAACGCTTTATTGGGTTTTTTCGTTCCCATAGAACGAAAAACTCCAGAAACGTTTTTATAGAATGTTACCAAACGTAGCCTTAGTTATTTTTTGATTCCAACATAGGAATTGACAGTTAAAATAGAAATTGAATTGAATTTGATTATCACTATATTATATTATATTAATAAAAAATAAGACTAATATATTATATTCTATAAAAAAAATACTAATATATTATATTCTACCAAAAAATATTAATATATTATATTATATTAATACATTATAATACTAATATATTAAAAAAATTTACTAATATTAGTATTAGATTTTATAATAATAGTATTATAGAGAGTGGACCTTGGTGCAATGATAAGGTTGCTACATTGTAGGGTTCGAGTTAGGAAACAACCTTTCTGTGAAGCTGGGGGTAAGGTCGCATACAATATGACCCTCCCAGACCCTGCAGTGGCAAGAGCCTAGTGCACTAGGTACCCCTTTTATAAATATATGGTATAAATTGAGTACAAGAACCAAAATGAAACAGAACTGAACAAGTTTGATACGACTACTGATTTTCAAAATCAAGGTGGACTTGATCTGGTTGCAAATCACACCAACACTCTTGAAACTGAACAAATTTGGTACAAGTACCGATTTTCAGAATAAAGGTGGACTTAGTCCTGTTGCAAATCACACCAACACTTCCTGGAACTGAATCGAATCAAATCAAACCAAACCGAATATCCGGTTCGAAGCCAATTTGCACCCTTAACCATAGTGGGAGAGATATCATAATTGTTGGGATCCTCCTCACATAAGGAAGGGGCCACAAGAGTTAAGGCAGTGAGAGAGAGGTTTCTCTCACCCATATACAACACTTAAAGTATGTTTGTGTTTTACATGTTCGCTTATGCCACGTTTTCGATGACTTTCTTCTTTTGTTTCTTTATAAAGGGGAGAAAGGGTGAATGTGAGGTAATTGAAAGATCTCTTTCGGCTCTGGATTTTTCTATGAGTGAAAGAGAAGAGAAAAGAAAGAAGAGAAGGTACCCTCCCTTAGGGGTGTCAATAGGTCAGGATGGGCTACACTCGGTTGGACCTAAATGGGTTTGATCATGTTGAAGTCTTGCACAATGACCGACCGTTTATCCGACTGGGCATACGTTGGCGGGCATGGTACGGTTTATATTCGATCAATCGAGCTCGGTCTTCCTTAAATTGGGCTTTAGCCATGTTGAATGCATGTTTACCTATAAATGGGCCATGACTGAAAACAAGTCATAGCACGACTATGTGACAAATCCTCTATGCCCCACCATATGGCTGAAGGTAAGGTTCAATTAACCTATCTTTTTTCCCCCTCTTAAATTAAAAGTATGTCTTAACATAGACTATCTTTAGTTCATGGGCATTGGGGGTAAAATGAGAATTTCATATAGTGATTAATGGGTTGAGCTTAGACGCACATATAATTGATCGGTCCGGTCGGGTGACCGACAGGTAAGGACCTTGCACCGGTAAAGACCGACTATAATCTGACTGCATTTGAACCCGACACATTTATTAATCAGGCTAAGCTGGTTCGGGCTTTAAACAATCGTGCTCAGTCGTGCCTGAAATTGGCACCCCTACTCTCTCTTGTGTTCATTGTATTGGGTGGCAGTGTGATGGCGTTCTCTTTGTCAAGGGAAGAAGGAAGGGTACTGTAATTTCACCCGGATATGTCATGATGGGTTTTGAGGTGAAAGTACTATAATCTTGTGAATATACTTTTATATAGTAAGTTTCTTTGTAATCAAGAAGGGATTTTCTCTTGATGTTTTGATAGCCTCTAGCATTGACTATAAAGAAGATATTGTATTCCCATTATTGATTATACTGAAAGTTTTTACATGGACAAGGTCCCATAGTTTTTCCTTTTACCTTGAAAGGATTTTCCATGTAAAAATTGGTGTGCTTTTGTAGTTTGGGTTAATTTGTTCAGTGTATTATTATTATGCGTATTTAGTTTTTTATTTCTTCATTAACTTGCACATAGTGTGATATCGTTTGTTTTTCCCAACAAGTGGTATAAGAGCAAGGTTCTTGCAATCATGTACTAAAGAGGGAGAGAAAGAACATAATACAGATGATGAGCTTGAATATGAATAATTGGATGATTGGTACAATAAAGATGGAAGACTTGCTATATTGCAAGGATCTGTACCGCCCCGTGGAGGATGCTAATGTGAAACCGAAAAGGATGAGTGATACTGAAAATGAGATAGTGGATCTGAAAGTTGTTGAATTTATCTTGGATGACACTGTATCACATATCCACAGAGATGTCGAAGCATTCACTGTGGAAGAAACTAGAAGAGCTATACAAAAGGAAACCTACCAACAAAAAATTGTAACTTCAGTGAAACCTTGGTAGTTGATCAAAATAAGAGAAAAAGAGAACAACGAGAAAGATAGAGAAAAGAAGAAAGGAGAGAAAATAGCATAGCTAGCGATAGATTCCATGAGTGAATTCTATCGTTGGATAAACCTTCTCCTATAATAAGAAGTTTTACATAATCAAAACCTGAATAAGAATCACAACTAGAAAATGAAACTAATATTTCTAAAGCAATAATTAACTAAACTTACAACTAATAAGTTCCATCTCATGATAGGGGCATTCACATATCGTGTGTAAGCCCAAATGCAACTAATAACTAACTATGGGTCCAATAGGGGTACACATGACATTCCTATAGACCAGAATATAATCTAACACTCCTCCTCAAACTGGAGCATATAAGTCACTCATGCCCAACTTGGAACAACACTTCCTGGAAAATTGGACTAAATGAGACCTAATAAATACATCAACCAATTGGTAACCCGATGAAACAACAGTGTAATAATTAACCTCTTCATAACAACATCTTACACAAAATGACAGTCAACCTCAATATATTTTGTCCTTTCGTGAAACATCGGGTTACTGACAAGATAGATGGAAGCTTGATTATCACAAAACATATTCATAGGTTGAGTACTTGGAAAACCTAACTCTTGAAGAAAAGATTTCAATCACATCAACTCAACTACAATATGCGCTATTGCTCTATACTCATCTTCAGCACTGGATCGAGCCACAATTGTTTGCTTCTTGTTAAGCCACTAGACAAGATTTCCACCAATAATTGCACAATACCATGTGGACCTGTGGTAGATCTCCTATCACCATGATGCAACATCCAAAGAAGATTGCCAAACTTATATATTACCAAACTCAGATCAGGAGAAGATAAAACAAGCTTCAATGAAAGCTCAATTTAGATACAAAATTTTCTAGAAACGAGTGACCAACTGAATAAATCGGGTTGAGGTAATTCCAAAACCAAAAGTTCGAGGACTGGTGGATTTACAACTTTGTTGACAAAATCTACTTCAAAAAACCAGTATAAGATCTTTAAAAGAAAAATAGCTTGAAGTAGAAGTATAAGCACTAGACTAATTCTAAAATCTCAAAGAGATGAATGTTGATAGATATTGGGATGAAATGCAACTCTTCTAGGATGATTACAGCTCGAATAAGGTCTTACAACTTTTCTAGTATGCAAGGATGATAGGAAAAGCTCCTACTCTTCAAGGAAGGAGTGGTGCTCTTTCAAGGTTTTAAAGGAGAACTCTTCCAAGTTTAAAGGAAACTCTCAATTGGAGAATCACAATTTGATTAATCAAAACTCACTAATTCACTGCATTATAAGCTAAATTTAATGGCATTTTATAGGCAAATTAAATCCTAAAATCCCAGTTTCTACCCCTAAGATCCTAAGGTTGAGATTGCATAAGAGAAGAAAAGGAAAAATGGCAGAGAAATTCCACTATCTTGGTTTGCTACAAAAGTTATTTCTTTTGGTGTTCAATGTCTTGATGTAAGTTCTAATGAAGAAGACTTGATAAATAAGCTTCTCAACTAGTCCCATGTATCCGTGGTTATCATCAAACACTTCACCATGTTCTGTGCCAGACTACTGATGTGGAACTATAGGAGTATCAGTTGGCTTACATGCAAGTATACACTATTAAACAAAAGATCCAACATATACTGCTGTTGTGATGGACTGATCCCTTTTTTTGCTTCGTAGTACTTAAATACTAAGGAAATAGTTGAGAGAGCCCAAATCTTTCATTTGGAAGTGTAGATGTAGAAATAACTTTACCTCTGCAATACTAGATGCATCATTACCATATAAAATATGTCACATGAACAACCAACACGACCACCTTAGAGTCTTGGCGATGAACAAAAACTTACTGATCTAAATGGAATAACCACACTTTTTTGTTTGATGTCATTTCATTGCCTGTAATTTGATTAACTATATGCCACCTTCTGTTTTAGATAATCATTCACATTTTTTCCTTGTGTTTCCTAACACACCATTGTTTTCATTGTCACCTCAGATTTATTGTTGTATTTTTTTTTTTTTTTGGCTTATAAGTTACAGCCTTAGCACTTAGGTAGATACGTTGTCTCACAAAACTGTAAAATGTCTTTTTCTTGGGTACTCTTGCCCCTATTGTGATGGGACCTTACTAGTTATTAGTTTAGTTAATTATTGCTTTAGGAATATTAGTTCCTTGTGATTCTTATTCAGGTTCTGAGTATGTAAGGACTCTCTATTAAGCAATAGAACTCGCTTACACAATCCATCGTTGGCTCTACTAGTTTCTCTCTCTCTCTCTCTCTCTCTCTCTCTCTCTCTCTCTCTCTCTCTCTCTCCATGTTTTTTTTGTTCCTTTTATTCTAGTCGACTACAGGGTTCTCTGAAGTTACATGGTATCGGAGCATCAATAATCAAACTCAGCTACAATTGAGTATGGTTTTGAAGTTCTAAGAAGTCTCAGTTTTAGGTTGCAACACACTATGCTGCTTCAATTGTGTGGGCTCTACAAAATGCAAGACACAAACCCAACACCATATGACCTCGATCTGGATGTCACCCTACTCCTTATTCGTTTATTTAACCCAACAAATAATTAAGGAACCATGACTGGTAGTCCAGATTAAAACAATGGCAAAATTTCTCACCTACTCCTACTTGACTTCCTGAACCTGGATTATATGATACCAGCATCATGTGTGACTGGATAATGATAAAATAAAAATAAAATAAAAAATTTTGAGCTTAATTGAATCCAGTTAAAGTGGATTGCAAACAGTTTCTTAATTGTTTCCCTGGACAGAATCCCAACACCACACGACCTCGATCTGGATGTCACCCTTCTCCTTATTTGTTTATTTAACCCAACAATCAAGGAACCAAGACTGATAGTCTAGGTTAAAACAATAGCAAAACTTTTCAGACTCCACTCCTACTTGACTTCCTGAACCTGGATTATATAATGTGTGCTTGGACAACGATAAAAAAAAATGAGGTTAATTGAATCTAGTTAGAGTGGATTGCAAACAATTTATTAATTGTTTCCCTAGATGCAAACCGTACGGCAATATTTAACTCTGAACAAAAATATATGCCCAGTCTCAAAGGTAAGAAGACATAGATATATGAAATGGAATAGAAATCTAACCAGATTAGGCATGTAAAGAGAACTGGAGAACTCTTATCCACTTTGGATAAATTATGAAGCAAAAGCTATTTTCTTTCCTAGAAGCACATGCAAGTGCGAATAAATCTGAATCATCTAAGAACCTCTCTTGAGTATAAACCAAGAGTGACCGTTAGGACCTGCTACAACTCCATTTACTAATGCTATATAGGTCACCAAAGTACCAATTTCAAAACAAGAACAATGAAAAAGAACCTAAGGTCTTGCTCATCAATTTTTGGGGATGAATCAGCTAATAAACATTTCAAGAAACTAGTTGGAATATCATATATTAACACCCTTCTTGATATTAGATGCCCTAAAAGATCCTATTCAACCCACACCCCCTCCATTATTTTGTGGTTAGAATGTAGAATGATCGAGTCTGGAACTCAAACAAGTCCCCAATCGATTAAATTCACTGGGATTCAAGTGATAGATCGAGAGACAACATTAGATTAGATGTAATTAAGATCCCAAAGCCTTGAAATGTGAAAGCGGGAAGAATCAGACTCTTTGCTCGCAAAAGACAAAGAAGGAGATTTCGCATAAAAATTTAGGGTTTCAGCGTGGAAAGCTAATGAAGATTATTAATTTTCAGTTCTCTTCCTCCTGAATCTAGTTGCACTTAGAGACTGTGAAGTATAAACATGAACAAGGTGAGAAATCTCTCACCTCCTTGTTCTTGGGCTCCAAGTCAGCCCTACACTCAAAACGTTTGTCCGATTTTCCGGTTAGACCGGTCCCCGAGACTCTTTACGAAGAATAATATTAAAATAATTGTGGATAATATAAAATAATGACAGTTATTTAACTATAATTTGCTAACCGCATGAATTTTTCGAATTAAAGTTGTACGTTAAAGTCTCAAAGAATCATATTAAACATTCCACTTACTATAAATCCATTAAAAAAATATATTCTATTTTTCTCAAGAAAAAGAAAAAAAAAAAAGAAAAAAGATATGTGCGCGAACAAGAAAGAGCGAGCGAGCGAGCGAGCGAGCGAACGAACGAAAGAGAGAGAGAATGGAAAAAAAATGCAATGAGAACTAACAAGCATTGATGAACACAATAGTTGCAGAAAGAGATTTAAAAAGAATGATATTAATAAAATAAAACAACGGAAAAGAAAGAGAAGAAGTGGATGGATGATGATGATGATGATGCGTACCAGGAGTCGGTGGAGTACTCGAAAAGCTTTCCTTTAGTGTTGAAGACAATCAAAGCGACCTCAGCATCGCAGAGAACTGAGATCTCATGAGCTTTCTTCAACAATCCCGCTCTTCGCTTCGAGAACGTTACTTGCCGATTGATCTTGTTATCGATCCGCCTCAACTGAACTGGTCCTCTTCCCATTTCTTCTTCAAATCACTACTTCAGTTCCTCGATCACTCACTCTCACACTTCTCTGAGATTTTCCTTTTTTTAGGGAAAGAATTAAAAGGAAGAAAGAAATTCCTTCCGAAGAAGCAGGAGAAGAAGAAGAAGAAGAAGAAAAAACGGAAAGAAAGGAAACAGCAGATTAGGTAATATGAATAAGTTATTGAGGTTTCCTCGTTGTTTCCATTTCTTGAAGTATTGGGAGAGGCTTGGAAGACCTGAAACGAGGCTTTGTGAATATTTATATATGTACCTAAAAGCGGTTTTGATGAAACCAGAGTGGTTTGAGTCAATGTGTTGTCGACTTTTGATTGGCTGTCTTAGTTTAGAGCCACAAGGTCTAGACAAGTTGGTACAATCGAGTCTCAAATCTGTACGAACCGATGTGGGTTTTTGTGGTTTCTAGAGCGGGGTCCTTTCTGTGTTAGATTTTTTTCAACTTTTATTACCAAAAATTGAAAAATAAATATAATATATTATATAATTTGGGGCAAGGATCCAAATAATTTGCAGGTTTGCCACTATGTCTACAATTTTGCTACTTAGTGTGATCTTTTTCTTATTTTGGCAAGTAAAGTATGTTTTTCCTCTTTTGGTCCAAGTAAAATCAAGCCATACTAAATGTAAGGAACTGTCTGTGTATTTTAATTTATATGGTGAGATGAGGATAAGCGAATGGGGACCAGCAATCTTGTATCTCTTTTGGTAGCACAACAATCTTTATCTTTAACATCAAAGTAATCAACTGATATAGTCTCTAGGGTTGCAATGGGGTTGGATTGAATTGGATTTTTCAAAATCTTAGCCCAATCTTAGGTTTTATACACTCGGTCCTTATTGGGCCCACGATGAAGTTTGAGATGTCTCACAACTTAAGTCCAATCTTGTTGGCAGGGTAGACGCAGGTTTTGTTTCTTTGAGAATGTTCATGATAATGATGATGAAATGGATATTCTATGACAACAGGAAGAAATTATCTTTTATAGTTTTAAAATTATTAAAATACTCTTGAGAGTAGTTAATTTATGGATAAAATTAGTAAAATTAATTGTCAAAAAATCTGAAATTCATGAATTAATTGTATTTTATCATAATATATCCATAATTTGAATATTGTACAAAAACGGCTCGATTTGACTTTTAGACTGTGTTTGGTAGTAATTTTTCTCTTAGAAAGTACTTTTTATATAATTTTGCTCACATAGAGCAATTATAGGGAGTAGTTTTGGCATTTGGCAATAATCTCGTAAAAAAAGTGCTTCCAGAATAGAAAAAAAAAATGGCGTTTGGCATGCACTTTAGTGGAATCACTTCCAACACTTATTTATTTACTAAAAGGCCATTCACTTATATATTTATGAAAATGTCATTGTAACATCTCACTTATATAACTACCATAATAATAAAAAAAAAAAATTATTACAAAATATCATACTACTAGACTAAGACTGGTAATAATTATGAAAAAAAAAAAAATGCCTCATAAAAGTGTATAATAAGGTTACAATATTGTCCATATCTTTAGTTTTAATATGAAATTAACATTTTTTTCTAAAACATTGGCTAATACCCAACAGTCATTGGCATTGCCCTCCCAACCCGCATAGACGAACCCAAATCTCATATTAAACGAACATTTATAATTCATCTTTTGGGTCATGAATCCCTTCATCTACAAGAAAACACAGTGTTTGCTAGAGTCAATTTAAAATGATTGCTTCCATGTAGAATGGTATGAAATGGAAATCTTCCGAAAAACAAAGAAGCAGTGAAAGAAAAAACAAAAAAAAAGGCACACCAATAGTTTCCAATCATAAATGTTACTGTTTTGCATGGACGATGGTACGTGCACGCGTTCACCTCTTTTACCTATATTCGAAAAGAAGATAGCAATGATTTTGGCTAATTGGGAGGTTGCAAACCTCTTTCTTCAAGAGAATTTGTTGGTTAATTTTATGAATATTCATTACTATATTTGCTACCAAATAGATATGTACTCTTACAAACCTAGACTCCTTATCAGTTACAACTACTTCTTTAGTTACAATCCTGACCACCCCACGTACACCAACTCCTCACCCCAGAGTACACCCCTCATTCTACCAACTTCTCAATACAATGATAACTAATTAAGACTCATACGTGTCCAGTCTACATGGTTGAGGGCACGTAACAGCCCATCCTCCTAAGAAATTGTCTTGTCCTCAAGACCTAAGGGAACTAACAACTTCTTGCAGTGATGTCCCGGTACAAACTGTTCCTTGCTGTTATAACACAACCCTTTTGCCCTTCTTTCTTGCAATTATGTGGGAGTCATTCTCCTCACTGGAAGAGATAAGTTGCTTTCCTTCAAGGAAGCTACTTCCCCTTTTGCTTTAGATGTAAAATAACATGTTGCATCAAGTTACGATCTTCGAATAGGCTAGCGAGTCCAATGGCAATAGATATGGACGTGGGGTGCCTGGCCATTACATCTGCCCTTATGTTGTCCTTAAGGCCGCTAAGGAAGCAATTGTCTTGATGATGAGGTGGTAGAGGGCCAACCTTTGATAGCAATTTCTCAAATTGCATTTGATAACTCCAAACAGACCCTACTTGTTGTAGTTTTGCCAATTCTGCAATAAAATCTTGAAATTGTGATGGATCGTACCTTGTATGTAATCCGTCTTAGAAGTGTGGCCAAGTCATCTCTCCCCCTTACTGTCGAAACACTTGATACCATAACTGTGCATTCCCCTCCAAGTGAAATGAAGTGAGCGCCACTCATTCCTCCTCTGGAGTTTGATGAAAATGGACAAATTGTTCGACTCGACAGACCCAACTTGTAGTGTCCTCAGTTCTATTAAAGCAAGAAAATTGAGTTTCACCAGTTTGGAAGTAAAGGTTGATGATGATCCACTCGGTCGACTTCCCGTACTACACCCAAGTCGACCTACACGGCTTGGAGTCAGAGTCACAGAATTATCTCCAACTCGTTCTATGGGATGAATACTTGAGCTAAGTCTCTTAAGCACCTCGTTCAACTTATTCATAATTTGACGTTGTCCCTCAAAGAGAGATTTCACATCCTCTTCAAGCTTCTTCACCCTCATGCACATGTTTCAGCTCTCATACCAAGATGGTATGTACACGGGTTCTCCTTTTTTACCCATAGGAATGATTTCGGCTAATTAGGAAGTTGCCGACCTTTTTTTTAAAGAGAATTTGTTAGTTAAATTTTATGGATATTCATTATTATATCTTTTACCAAATATATAGGTACTCTTACAAACCTAGACTCCTTATCAGTTACAACTACTTCTTTAGTTACAATCCCTATCCCACACTAACACTTATTATCCATGTACACTAACTCTTCACCCCACAATGCACCCCTCATTCTACTAACTTCTCAATACATGCAATAATAACTAATTAAGACTCACATGTGTCCAGCCCTCAGACATGGTTGAGGGTAAGTAATAGATGATTGCTTTAACTGACTATGCTACCAACAATTGAATAAAAAGAAAGAGTCTTGGATGCTATGAACCACCATCCCCTTGGAACATAATGCTTGAGACATGCTCATGTTCCAAGTGTTTTCGCAACCAATTTGAACTAAAGACCCATCAAGTAGAGTTTAGAATTTACAAGTACCCATGAGACCTTGCTACAAAAAGAATACCCAGCCAATTGTGACCCCATTGTTTGGCCTGGAGATATAAAACTACTAACTGTAATCGGTGGAGAACTATTAAAAGCGTTCAATTTTTTTTTTTTTTAAATAGATCACTATATTGAAGCATTTTATGAATATGATTAAACAAGGTATCTGCAGGCCATAGGTTCAAGAGAACTAACTAGGAGAAACAAAGAAATTTTAGAATTATTAATTGAAACAACTAAACAATCTTACAGAATACTAAGACTGATCAACCTAATTAACATATCCTAACTTAGGAGCGTTCTTCATGGATGAAATGTAGAGAGTAATTAATCAACAACAATGAACTCACATCAACCTAGGAATATAAAATTAATAATATAAAGGAGTTATATCTAGTAAAGAACTGAGTAAAGCTTTCATCAACCATGCCCTACCAAAGTTACTGGCCACTGGGGTGTAGAACATTGATGCGTACAGATTGAGAAAATTTTGTTTGGGAGTCTTTCAGGTATTCTAGGATGTTAAACTGACATTGATAGTCACCTAAATGAGCAGGTAACAAGGGAGATTTTGGGTCTTTATATTCTTCTTTCTCAATTCTCTCTATTACAATTTATATTGCTGTGTGTGGGATATTACATAATTGGATATGCCCATTTTCTTAAGAGTGACCATCAAGCTGGTAAATCTCTTTCAAATACAGCTACATCTACAACATAAAAATAATAATAATAATAATAATAATAATCAATCTGTATACATACCAGCAGCACATGACTGGGGGTTTTTGGGCGAAAAATGGAATTATAAAGGCATGAAAATAAGAGTATTTTGAGAAAAAAAATTGGCATTATAACGGCATGCTGGGAATTTAAATTTGCAAATACAAGTCTATTATATTAGCTTAGCTTTTGACCCGGATTAGCTCTAATCTGGGCACAATCTGCAACAAAAATCTACATATTTATTATTAATCAGCATGCAAAACTATATAAAAATGGCCAAAAAAGAAAGAGACAGAAAAATATAATTTTTTCCAAGACGGGCTTACCGACTGAATTCAAGGGTTTTCTAACACCACAGCAATCTGGCGAGATTCAAAGCTTTCAAACACTTTGGGAAATTTTGGGCTTTTGGGGAATTCCCTCTCTCACTAGTTTTCCAAGATATCCCTAGATTTTAGGTATTCTCCAGGGTTTCATGCTTTCCAAGGGACTCAAGGTTTTTTTTTTAAGGGTTTTGATGTGAATTGGTTTGAAATGAAGAGAAAGGAAGTGTATTTATAGGGAAATGAAGGACCCATGGGAAGGCCTTGGGGCCTCCATAGAGAGGTCTAGCGACGCCACTAGAACTCCTTTTGGTGTGATGAGGGCCCTGTTTTTTTTCAATAGTTTTCAAAGATTGATTCTGGGAGATTTGACTGTTAGATTTTAAATATCCAATATAGTCAAAAAGTTTTTTGAGAGTACCATCCAATGATGTAAATATCAAGAAATAAATGGATATGTAAGTTCTAATGAATAAGTGGCTTTCTTTCGCTTTGAATGTCCAATCTTTTTAAAAGAAAAATTACAAACATTGACTGGTAGGATATAGATGATGAGGTAGTTGGCTATGCAGACGAGGAAAAGTTCAAGAAATCTAACATCACTTGTACTTTGTAGTGTAGTTAATCAAACCTAATGTAGGTTCAAATCCTAAAGATACCTACGATTATGTATCCTATTATGTTTAATATAATCATTATTTCTATTATGTTCTTTTGAAAAAATGGACTGCATCAAAATGATGTAGGAGAAATAATTTATTATTTTACTAGAAGCCCCCAAAGAAAATTCTAGCTCTCCTTATAACGGTAAAATACAAGCTCTGAGCTTGTTTTTTTTTACTTCAAAAAGAGTGGAGGAAAAAAAAAGAAGCATATTTCAATTAGTCCAACATAATTGCCTTATAATTACTGAAATACTACTAGGGTCATGTTTATTTGATGGGAAAAAAAATTATTGGAATAAAGAGGTGGCATACTTTAAAGATATTTTTTTATATAAAATTTTAAAAATCAAAATCGTTTGTTTGGATGAGGTGATGAAGTATTATAACATTCATTAAATATAGAAGTACATGCTTTGTCTACTTATGTGGAAAGGGAATTAACCCATCCCACCATTTTTCAATCTTAACCTTTCAAATAAAAAAGAATCACTTAGGACTCAAACTTTTTGGCCACTTTGGTATTTTGATCGTGAAATTACTTTGTTTCTATAATCCTGGAATAAAATCCTACCAAATATGGTAGGATTTGTGAGAAAAATGAGGATATGAATTATAATATTAATTTACGGAGAGTGTTCCTTAAAAGACAATATAGCTCTTGCACCAATGTCCGCGGGGGGCGGGGGGCGGGGGGGGGGCAAATAGAAGTACTAATAGGGGTGAGATTTTCAATTTTACAAGGGTGCGGTGTCACTTCACCCTCACTATGTCTGGTCCTTAAGGCCATGCTGCCTTTTAGGTTTATTTTTTCCATTGAACCATTATTAGGAAAAATAACACTATCTCTCTACACCCAAACACAGGATGTCGTGAAAAGACACCCTACCTCTGATTGGATGCCTGTACACGCACTCTCATTGACCCAAACATTGAAACAATGACCACACGACCAAGTAACATTCATTCTCCCTCTATTACTTCACCCCATTTTTTACTATAATTTCCTTTCCTTGCCTTTGAAGTCTCTTGACTCTATTATTATATATGGACCCATATCTTTTTCTTTCCCATCCTTTTGCCATAAGTCAAACAGTCCTCTACTCAAAACTTACTTTTGGAGTGTAGAAAACAAATTTCCACCTCTCTTTTATCCCTGGTACTTTATTACTGTCCAGCTACGGAGCTACCCCATCACCCTCCCTGTAGTTTGAGGTATCGCTGGTCTCGGATGGTATTGTTAGCCATTAATCTGAATATTATGCCAATATTATATTGCTGAAGCGGTATTAAATAATAAATAAAAAAACTCAGTTATTAAGAAAAATTCAAGAAAACTTGTCCGACACAATTGATCCATGCTAATACCATATTTTTCTATCGATTCTGATGGTGATCAATACACAGAATCCTACTCCTCTCCATGGAGCTCGGGACCCAGCCCTAGAATCAATCACCCTCTTCGTCCCGGGCTCTATGAAGAGGAATCCTATCACTGAAACCATGTTTTCCGCTTTTCACTTTCCCAATCCCTCTCCCCCATAAGAAAATGTATAAACTGGCCATCCAAATGTCCACAGAGGGGTGAGGTGTCAAGTCAGTTAGATGGCCTCCTCGGGTGGATCCCACTCCTCTCTTTATCGTCAATCGCCCATGTCTTGCTAGGTCTACTTGAGCATTTGACATGTATACATAATTTATCCAAGGGCTGTCATCCTTTTTCAAAAAAAAAAAAAAAAACCGCCTGTCTTCACTGCTAACCCATACACCCATACCTGATGCTTCTTTCTTTACCCATCCGCGATTTCTCCTCCATTTTTTTTTGTTAACTCATGTAGTATCTGACATGGGTTTAGTGGTCAACTCATAGAAGAAGCCCCCAAAGCACTGAACTAATAGTCACAGCAAGAACTGAAGCAAATATGTCATTGTCTTTCAGTTGATTATTTAAAGGGGAATTTACTATCACTTCCTTACACTTGGCCTATGTTTACTAAAATTCATGTACCTTTTAATTTTTTATTGATATTCACATGTTTCTTTATTTTAAAATCTCTTTCTCCCTTACTCTTTTTGAATACCCAGATTATCCTTCCTTTTCACTTGTAACCCATTACATTTTTTTCAAATTAATTGGTATAAAATATGGTTTGAACCAAACCACTTACAAGTTTTGTCTTATCCAATCATCAAGGATATTGACTAGCTAATGTGTCCTTAGAGATATTATTTATTTATTTATTATTATTATTTTTTTTATTTCGTCTCATCCAATCATTAGGGATGTTGTTTATTTATTATTATTATTATTTTTTATCTTATCCATCATCATAAATTTAGCAATCTATTTTTTTTATCGATATTAGATCGGATACAAAATTATTCTTTTTTGAATTTATAATATCCTTGATGATTGAATGAGACAAAACTTGTTAGTGGTTTGATTCAAAACATGGTTTGAACCAACCAATTTGAAATAAGTGTAATGAGTTACAAGTGAAAAAGAAAGGTAATCTGAGTATTTAAAAAGAGCAGGGGAGAAAGTGATGTAAAAATGTAAAAAGCAAAGGAGTATTAGTGAAAAAGTAAAAAGCAAGGGAATTTTAGAAAATATAGACTAAATGTAAGGGAGTGAAATGTAGGGGAGTGATGATAAATTCCACTTGGTTAAAACTGGACCTAACCCCCTACTAGCTAGCCTTTCCCATCTCCCAATCATAGTTATCAATTCGGCTGAACAGAATTTTTTCGAATTTTATCAAAAATTCGGACCGAATCCGAGTTAAAAATAAAATTCTTTAAAATTCGTGACTTTTTCCAAAATGAATATAAATCGCGAATAATTCGGACCGAATCCGAATTAAACCGAATTATTCGGTCCATTTAAACATTATTTTAAAAAAAAAAACCAAAAATAAAAAATTAAAAAAAAAATTTAAAAAAAAAAAAAAAAAAACCCGCCTGTCTTCACTGCTAACCCATACACCCATACCTGATGCTTCTTTCTTTACCCATCCGTGATTTCTCCTCCATTTTTTTTTGTTAACTCATGTAGTATCTGACATGGGTTTAGTGGTCAACTCATAGAAGAAGCCCCCAAAGCACTGAACTGATAGTCACAGCAAGAACTGAAGCAAATACGCCATTGTCTTTCAGTTGATAAATAAAAGGGAATTTACTATCACTTCCTTACACTTGGCCTATGTTTACTAAAATTCATGTACCTTTTAATTTTTTATTGATATTCACATGTTTTTTTATTTTAAAATCTCTTTCTCCCTTACTATTTTTGAATACCCAGATTATCCTTCCTTTTCACTTGTAACCCATTACATTTTTTTCAAATTGATTGATATAAAATATGGTTTGAACCAAACCACTTACAAGTTTTGTCTTATCCAATCATCAAGGATGTTGACTAGCTAATGTGTCCTTAGAGGTATTATTTATTTATTTCTTATTATTATTTTTTTATTTCATCTCATCCAATCATTAGGGATGTTGTTTATTTATTATTATTATTTTTTTTTATCTTATCCATCATCATAAATTTAGCAATCTATTTTTTTATCGATATTAGATCGAATACAAAATTATTCTTTTTTGAATTTATAATATCCTTGATGATTGAATGAGACAAAACTTGTTAGTGGTTTGATTCAAAACATGGTTTGAACCAATCAATTTGAAAAAAGTGTAATGAGTTACAAGTGAAAAAAAAAGGTAATCTGGGTATTTAAAAAGAGCAGGGGAGAAAGTGATGCAAAAAAGTAAAAGGCAAGGGAGTGTCTGTAAAAAAGTAAAAAGCAAGGGAATTTTAAAAAATATAGACCAAGTATAGGGGAGTGATGATAAATTCCACTCGGTTAAAACTGGACCTAACCCCCCTACTAGCTAGCCTTTCCCAACTCCCAATACATAGTGGTCAAGTAATGAATATTCACGAGTGCAAGTGAGGGACAGTATCTTTATATAGGGTTAGTAGTGGAAAAGTATTTGTTGTTCCCTGCATATGGTTCTCTTTTAATCTTTCTTCAACTTGGCCATCAAGATCCAAGACACAGGTGAAGGAGAAAAGAAGGGTCTAGACTCTAGTGGATGAGTTGTAGGAAAGATATAATATATTCTTCTTAGCGGCGGCACACGACCGGCCGGCACATAATAAAATACTCTCATTAGGATTATTACATTGCCAATCTATAGTACTTTATAGTCAATCTAGATAAAAATTCTAGGATATAGAGAGACTCTTATTGATCTCCAATTTGAGAAGAGATTTAATTACAACTAGCACAAACCAGGATAATACGATAGGTGTTTGTTTTCATGAGCAAATATAGATTTTCCTCATGATCATTAACTTGAAATTTCAAAGCATCCATCCAGGAATGAACCCATTGACGTTTTGGGCTGGAGTTGCTGCAGCAGTCATGTGATCTGGCCCACCAGGATTGTATCTACACAAGAAGAACAATGAGAAGAAATTCAGAAAGGTTTATATAGAAACATTTATCAATTGAAGAAGGTTGTTGAGGGTTTCATTAGAACCCAAAAAATGTTACCCAATTTGCAGAGTTGAATTGCATTCTAGAGGTTGGAAGAATCCCTCTGATTGGGGTGGGTGGCCATGGCGGTTGTATTGGATGTTTGCCCCAGCCGCTTCCCATAGTTGAAGGGTGTTTTCAGCATTGCTTTCATCGAGCTGCAGGATACAAAAATTCAATGTGCAGCTTCACCTTATTTTCTTATTAACCAAATGATGAGAATAGGTCAGTAGGAGTACTTTTAATTGTTAAGGTTCAACAAGTCCTATCTCACACAAAAAGACCCTTGGTTGAACTTTGTTAGCAATTTCCTTAAAATTTCTTGTCAGTACTTTTTCTTCAACGCCCCCCCCCCCCCAACCCTTTCTGGTTTAATCACTGGAGCTACATCCACTGCATCTATCAACTACATAAGCAAGCCTAATTCTTTCAACCCTCTTCAATCGTTTGTGTATTAGCTCAGTTAACTGGTGCAAGAGCCTGTGGAAGCATTCTACCAGACCTAAGCATACATTTAGAAAGAAAGAAAAAAAAAGACCTTACACCTTTTTACATAAAATTTGAACTCAAATGTTGGATCAGTGTCATTACCTTCCTTCTCAAGTTTCTGTTTGCTTCTTGAAGCATATGCTCCTGCATAAAACAGTTGCTGGTTTATATGAGAATTATATAAATATAAAGGGAGAGGGTTTTTTGAGCCAGTAGAGTACCATACACCTTCACAAATTTAATTTTTTTAATGGAGAAAAGTACATTGTCCTTCCCATGCCACACAACTGATATGAAAAGACCCAACTGCCCTTGCAAGTTGAGTATTTCCATGCCTAGCTGTGTTTGGCTTGGGAACAGGGTCTCTTTGCATTTTTTTAATCATTATTTCACTTTAATAATTTTAATATAATATTACATGTTAAGAGGTGTAGTATACACCTCAGACTAGAGAGTCTTTTTCCAAATATAAAAAAAATAAGGGTAAATGTTTCCAATGAAAGAGTGCGATTTCTATATGTGCATAAGGGACAATGAAAACACATATAAAAGTATCCACATATGAAACATTTTTCATTTTTTGAGAGACAAACCGATCGTCTCATTCTCATGTGTCCCGACGCAGGGGTCTCACTCTACAATTGAAACCTTTACTCTTGTAAATAAATGGGAAATGAGAAACACTTTTGCAACCCGTGACACACCAAATGTGCGCAGTACAGTGGGTTGGATGCCAATGCAGGGGCCCCTGCATTATGTTACAGTGTTTGGACTTGGCGTTTCCGAAATTATTGTCATTATCTCCTCTTAACTTTTTTGAGGGAGAAAAATAATTAGGTCCTCTTCCAAAGAAAATCCTGACATTATATTTTCACATGTAGATATATTACCTTTCTTTGAAGGTCAGAAAGTTGATCCAACATCAATTGGGTCTGCAAAGCAGGGAAAATAGCATTCAGAAACAATACTTGGTACTCATATTATTATAGGTCTCTCTCTCTCTCTCTCTCTCTATATATATATATATATATATAGAACAAAAGCTGGGACACAGCGGGTGTGTGGCCGAATGGCTCCTTTGCTTGTGGGTCTCCTGTCAACCCCATGTGAGTCTTACACCCAAAAAGAAATAACTTCTCCCTCTCTTGGGGGGTGGGGACTGTAAAAGGCTTACCTTTGTTGATCTGATTTGTTTCAAGGACATGTCAAGTTGATGCTCAAGCTGCTCAAGCTCCTTTGTATTTAGTGGGCCTAAATCTTCCCCAAGAAGGTTTCTACAGTATCCGTGGTTAAAAATTATAATGCATAAGAATGTAGGTCATCCTTAGATTCCTAACAAGTAGGTAAATGATTCCTAAGCACAAGCAAATTGATAAACTTACAAATAACAAAGCATTATATATCCAACTAAGGGGAGAATATATTATGTGCCAAGACTGGGACTTTTACCTTTGGGATCTCTGCAAGACCTCAACTTTTCCTTTTAGCCTCAAATACTCCTGATAGCTGCTCTGCTCGACGACAATTTGCCAATGTTATTATTATTATTTATTTTTATTTATGAATAAAAATTATATTAAGGGAAAAAAATAAAAAGGACAACAAAACCAAAATGACTATCCAAGGGAGGGACCTCAAACAAGAGGAAGCAAAACAGCTGACTCAAGGATGATGCATCAAGGATCCCTGGGATGGGGAGAAATAAATGGAAAGTCCCAAGATGAGGCAAGATTCCTCTCTCTTAAATTGTCTGGGTTTCAGATCAAATTGGGAGAAGTTTACTTCTGATCTAAAAAATGATGACTTATCAGATCAGCTCAATTGTGTGAGTCAAGGTGGTCCATCTTCTTAAAACTTTGTTAATAGTCAATAGATCAACTTACAATTCTTAACACCGTACCTTGATGATGATGATGATGAATAAAACTTGGGATCTAGGGCTTTTAGATTACCTGTGTCTCCTTTGGTGGTTGGCTAGCTTCCAGTGTACCATAACTGCATTTTTGATACCGTTCAAGTGTCTTGAGCATGCTAAGATTAAGGAACACAGAGAAAAGGCCGTGAGCTGCTAAACCCATGCAATGAAAAATGAACTACCAAGGATTTTTTTTTTTTTTTTTTTTTTTT
>NC_056560.1:19629306-19636347 GCF_013358625.1 Macadamia integrifolia
GATGGGGGATGGGGGAGGGGGTGTGGGTGGGGGCGAGGGAGGCAAGAAACATCAATTTGAAAAGTGAAACAGAAATGCCCTTGATTGCACAGGGACCAATGAACGGGTGCACTCCGCTGGATAAAAGAACAAGGTGGATTTTTGGGTTTCAAAGGGTGGGAGCATGTAATTTCGCTGCCCTCTCTGTCTGGCCGCAGGGACAGTTCTTTTGCCCTAGAAAATTATACTAGAAAGGAAAGCCAATGTGCAGAGTGGAGGCTCAAAAAGCAGGTAAACCTCCTAATTCTGTAACCTACAATCAAAACTTTCCTATCTAGATAACCATTTCATAATCTTCGAGATTGTGATGCGATGCACTGATATTCAGTATCTCAAGCACATTGTCACAAGAAAGCCATTATTTAATTCCCTAATTCCTTCATGGGGCCTCTGTATCAGTGTACCTAAACAATTCCAGAAAATAAAGGACAAATAATCTTCTTCGTTTACTGAAATCACATCACAACAAAGAAACAAGGGAGCGAGGGGGGATTTCCAGACAACTTAGAATGCAGAAACAATAAGCCACTTGAGGCATTGCCAGACATGCAAATTAGCAAAAATGATCATATATAACAAGCACAAAATTGGCTAATGGAAGAGTCATCTTCTACATTTCGAGGAACCTTAAGTCATTAAAAGAAATGAGAGATCACCACCAAATACCTCAACACAAATCTTCTACTTACCGAACAATGACAGAATCGTGATAAGCAGAAGCAGAATATTATAACTGAAGCATCAAAATTAGTGGTTCCAAAAACATTGTGTGTGACTGACACATCATGGATATGTTCGAAATTTGTTATGATTTTGTAAAACTGCTTCAAAGAACCAATGGGCAACGACACTAATTTAACGCAGAAAAATGGTTTACAAAAGAAAAACAAAAGAGAATCACACACACAAAACTCACAGATTTACTTAGTTTACCCAAGATAAGTTACGTCCATGGCCAAGCAATAAGAAGAGCTTTCATTATTTGAATGAAAAACTTACAAAAGCCTAACCATCACCTCCTATCATTATTGGGGAAGTATCACTATTACTTCCTGGACACATTGAGATCAAACTTCATTAATCCAATGGCGGCCCATGCAGCTATGATTGGCTTGGTGGGTCTATTCCCAACAACATAGCAGCTTAATTGGCAATCAAATTTGGTTACACATTTATGCATACGTCTCTATTCATATGGTAAGTTTCATCTTGAAAGCTTCTCACCATTTGGAAAAGTAATGCTCGGGAAATGTTTGAAAAATCAACAATATGAGCATAATAGATGTGTGCAAATAGAATACATGAAACGTCTTAATATTGAGTGGAGTCAAAAAATTTGACATGTGACTAGTCCAGTTGACTGCTTATTGGATTAATAACATGGTATCAAAACAATAAAAGATTCAAGTAGGTGTTTGACCAACAACTCTAACAATTTCATAATTAGAACACCAACAAGGAAAAGAAGAAGCAAGGTAATTAAAAGAAAAAAGAGAAAGAGAAGCAGTAGGGTACTGCAGAGAGAGAGAGAGAGAGAGAGAGAGAGAGAGAGAGAGAGAGAGAGAGAGAGAGAGAGAGAGAGAGAGAGAGAGCAATGTTCGTATAGAGACTATTTAATTACAAAATTGCCACTAAACATAATCTTCAATAAATTATGAAGAATAACTTTTTTAGATAAATTTTTGATATTATTATATTGGCTAACATATTATCACTTAGGCTATAGATATAATCCCCACCCATGTCTTTAGGCATTCAAAAGAGTGAGGAAGAAACCTATTAGTTGAAATGATGGTTTAAGAACACGGAAATTTCGAAAGTTTCAGTTGTTTTGGTGGACCTTGAGACGAAATTATTAAAATTTTGGAAATTTTAGTCCAAATTTTAGCAATAGTCTCGAAAAAAAAGTACCTGATTTCGACAAGGTTTTGGCCCAATTATAGATTTCAAGCAAAACCGAAACCCTAGATTTTGAACCTTGATTGAAATTAAAAACTGCCTAGAATGCAACTTCCCAAAATTATGCCAATACATAACTAAGTTGGCAAGAACCTACAGTGCAATACCTCACAATTAATGTCATGGGTTCAACTCTCCTTGGAGCCTAACTATAATTTTGCACATCCCCAGACATTCATTCTTGATTTGTTGGAATCCTAAGTGAGTGTATTATGTTGTGCTAAAGTTTTATGTTGATTGGTCATAAATTCTGCAATTTTAGCCTTGGAAATGCAGGTATATCTTTGCCATCCCCAGACTGGCAGTGACGATATACCCATTTCGATTTCTTATTTATGGAAGGTAGTTATTTTTTTATTCTGTGACCGTGTTTTTAGCTTGTTTCATGGATTTTTGTGCACATATAATATTTTTTTCTCTTTTAAAACGGCATAGGTCATATAGGTTTCCTTTGTTTATTCTATTTTATGAAGTTCCATCCTCATTTTCAGTTTGTTTTAAGCGTTGCTAAGTCATTTTTTTTTTTTTTTGTAAGTTTCATAATCATTGCATCCTTTTAAACGCAGTTAGGTCATTTTGACCTAGGTCTTTTTCTTTAAAACTTTTTTTTTTCTTGAATATTTTCCATTTAGGGTTACATTAGACATATAGGGGTAATTTGGCAATTTTCCATAAATTATTTACACAAAATTTAATAACTATTTCTGAGCTATTTGGTGACTATAGGGCTAGTTTGGTGATTTCTCATTAATTAGGATTCCTTTTCATTTACGGTGATATTCTGCACATTTAGGGTTTTGTATAGGCATAGGGCATCTTCATAAGTTTGCACCTTAATCTGTACAAATTTCTTAGATGTTCCCAACTTTCCTTTTAATGTTTTGTGAGGTTTAGGTTATGTTTAGTGTAATATTTCATGGTAATAGGTAGTTCCTGCCTTATGGGATCATTCATCAATGTCACTGTTCTAATTTGGTGTATTTTTTATGAATTAATTTTGGCTTTTTTTATTTGACCAATTAAAAGTAGTTTTAGGTTTAATTTTTTATTTTTAATTTCAGTTTAATCTTGCTTTGTAGGATTATTTTCTTTATTAATTTAGTTAAGGAACTAAAGTCTTTCTCACTTTCATTATAGTTTGTAGTCGCATCCAATCACAGGTAAGTTTCACATTTTTCTCATTTTTGTTCGATTTCCTCTCTATTCATATATTTTAGATTTACATCATGCTTGATTTATTATGCTAGGGATATTTGTTATTTAATAAAATAATAAACAAACATAGGAAGGTCAGTTTAGCAGAATGAATATGTGGAGAGATAAGATGTTACGACCCCCTCAAGTTGGTGAGTGGAGATTACGAACACCCAACTTGGAAAGAAAGAACTAAAAGTGCTCATGTCCAAGAGCCTTGGTGAATATGCCAGCAAGTTGATGACGAGAGGCAATCTTGCTTGGAATGATTAGTCCTTGTTATTGTCTTTCATGAACAAGATGACAGTCTATTTCAATATGCTTTATGTGTTCGTGAAAAACAAGATTAACAGCGATGAAGAGGGCTGCCTAATTATCACAATACATTAGGATGGGAGTGTGGTAGGAGAGTCCAATATCATGCGGTAAATATGTTAACCATATCAACTCACATGTTTGCAACGGCCATGGTGCAATATTCTGCTTCAGGGAAAGACTAAGAAATTGTCGGTTTCTTTTTTGTCTTCCAAGAAATCAAACTAGAGCCCAACATGACACAGTAACCAGTTGTAGAACGTCTAGTCATGGGGCAACTGGCCTAGTCTAAATCACAATAGACTTTCAAGTTCAGGTTTGTGTCACGACGAGAGGTCCACCATTTAGGATATCCGTTCTTCTTGAAATAACTGCCCTCTGAGCGCACATCATGTATGGATCGTTGTCGTTCCTCTTGATGCAAAAGAGAATAAGCCTATTAACAGTGGGCAAAGGTCCATGAGCAAGTTCTGGCTGCGCACAACAACTTATGAATCATTCAATCCTTGAAGAAAGTCCATTAAATAATCAGTCTCCAAAAATTCTTGAAGAGGTTTCAGTGCACCACAAGAGCAAGAGGCTAGGGCACGATACGAAAGTAACTCATTATGGTAGCCTTTAACAATGGTGTAATAAGCTGAAATTGAATTTGTGCCATGAACATGGGGTGGAAAGAGCATGCCGAATCACAAAGATGCGTGGAGAATTTTTAGGGAAAATCGATCACAAAGATCAGTCCAGACATCAAAAGCCGAATCAAGCCATGAAATAGTATGAGAGATAGGAGAAATAGTGGAATGTACGATCCAAGAACGTACCATGCTGTTGCACCGAATTCAGTGAGGAAAATCGGCAGAGTCAGGGGCTGGTTTTAAAAAGAACCATCAACAAATAGAAGCTTGTTCTTGGCCTCGAGTGTCATGATCATGGTCCGATGCCAAGATCATGGCTCGATGACAAGTTGGGTAATTATCTCCATCAAGAAGAGTGGTAACAAGAACATTCCCTAGTTGGTCCAAAAAATGTAGAGAATATGGGGAAGAAACTTCAATTGTGGGTGCGGATGTAGCTGCCATAAGGGAGGAATCACCAGCCATGGCCGATTAATGAAGGATCGGTTAGGTTGATACCATGTTGAAATTGAGAATTCAATTGGATTGAATTGATCTACCTTTATCTTCCACAATTGTGGTATATATATATATATATATATTTGTCTTATCTAATACTACTTCTACCAATATTGAATTTACAACAAATGAGGTATTGTTGCTGCCGAAAATCCGTATGAGCTGATCCTGCACAAATACAGAAGGCAGAGGCCCGGATGTTTATCCGGGGTTAGTCCTCCGACGCCCAAGTTAGAGATCGGCCGCACAGCTTTTCACAAGGGTAATGGTGTGGGTTTTTTCTGCATACCTTTTTTCCTCTGCTCAGGCCCTCTCTTATAGTCCTTAGGGTTTAGGGTTTCTCTTTTCCTTGGAGGAGTCCTCCTCGGGTCCGCCTCCTTTCCTCTTCGAATCCTACTCGGATACGTCTTATCCCCTTCGTGGGGAATATTCTCTTCACGTGGTTGACGCGGTCAGACTCCTTGCAGCCTCTAACAGGTGAGCGACACGTATCCTTTCCTTAGATACCACGTGTTCTTACCCTACTGGGCAATCAATTTGGCCGTATCAGTAGCCCCCTTACTCTCACCAGGAGGCTCTTCCTGTGGGAGTAACCAAGTTTTTCGTCATTTTTTCTCATTCATGCATCCCTTCGGCCTTATTCCTTCGGCTTCGGCTTTAATTTTGCTTGCTACCGAGATCTTCGGTCAGGTATGCTCGGGCCTGACCTGAGCCCCACCCACGGTAAGGACCCTCGGTCAGATCCGATTGGCTTTTGCCTGAGCCCCCAACCGAGGTAACGACCTTCGATCAAGTCTGCTTGGCCTTGGCCTGAGCGCCCAACCGGGGTAGGGACCTTTGGTCAGGTTAGTTCGGCCTCGGCCTGAGCTCCCAACTGAGGTAAAGACCTTCGGTCAGTTCCGCTCGGCTTCGGCCTAAGCTCCCAACAGAGGTTAAGACCTTCGATCAGGTCTGCTCGGCCTTGGCCTGAGCTCCCAACTGAGGTTGTGACCTTCGGTCAGGTCAGCTCGGCCTGAGCTCCCAACCGAGGTGAGGGCCTTCAGTCAGGTCCGCTCGGCCTTAGCCTGTGGTCCCAACCAAGGTTAAGACCTTTGGTCAGGTCCGCTCGGCCTTGGCCTGAGCTCCCAACCAAGGTTGACCTTCGTGAGGTCGCAATGACTTGATTCCAAATCTTATTGAACAAGAAATGGACTTACAACTTTGATGACAAAGGTTTTCTTAGAAAAAAATGTTGTACGGTGCTCAAAATAGCTCGTGAAGTTTGTGCACGAACCAAAACAGGATTATGCAAATACAGAGAAATGGATGGGTATAGATGAGGGTTGAAACTCAACTATTCCGAGATGTATTTGCAGCGCCAATGGTCTTGTAGATCTTATGGGATGCAAGGAGGGTAAGGGAAACCCTTACTCTTTAAGGAATGAGTGAAATTCTTCAAGATTCAAATGGAATACACTTTATTCAAGAAGTTCCTCATTTACAAGCTAACTTTGATAGCCTGTGATAGACTAATTAAATCTTAAAATCCCAGCTTTTACTCCTAAAATCCTAAGGCAAGGCTTGAAGGTCTTTGCCTAAGAAAAATGAAAAAGAAAAATAAATAGTAAAAAAAATACCAGTCTCCCCTCTTTACTTCCTTGGTTGACCACTCCACTTGCTTTAACAAATCACTTTATTGTTGACCAAGGTATGTTTTCAATAATGGTGAGGACTCTAGAAAAAGGTTTCCTACCAAAGAGAAGTTGTCACCTCACTACCCACTGAAGGGCATGAGTTGATGGAGCGTGCGGTGGAATCTTAGCATTTAATATCAACGAATGAATCAAAATGGTTTAGTGTTGATCATTAAATGCTTTTAATCATGGACGATTGCTGAAAAGTACTCTTAGAACCCAGGAAAATAATCCTCTGTTTTTCTCATTCTTGTTTTTCCTTGTTTTGCTACCCGCAGAACGCGACACGTTGACAACTTTAAGACCAACGCACCGGATGTAATAATCCTCACCCAATCTTGACCGTTGGTCTCCTTGTTGTCCACGTGTCGCGTTCTGTAGGTAGCAAAACAAGGAAAAACATGGATGAGAAAAACAGAAGATTTTGATCCTAGAACCCACAGCTATTGTTTTGACGGACATTGTCTTGTCACGAACGATGTTATCATTGACCGTCAAAAACCATTTTTCATAGTTGTTTGTAAGCCTTGATGCGATCAAACCTTCATAGCACCTTAGGATGGTCATATTGGTCTTCAAAGAAGTCGGTCATGTGATCCAAGACTATATCAAAGAGAATTTGACTTAAAAGAAGCCTAATAGATTAATTCTTCCCCTTCCCCCACCCCAAACAACTATTGTCCTGGAAGACTCTTCTAAATTTTTTTCTCTCTCTCTCTTTTTTTTTTTTG
>NC_056560.1:19636367-19648141 GCF_013358625.1 Macadamia integrifolia
TTTTTTTCGCTAAAAAGTCATGTATATTAAAATGAAAGAAGAAAAAAGAAATATAGTACATCAGATGAGGAAGGGAGAAATACCCAACACTCACACTAAGAAGAGAGGGAGAAGCAGAAACTCCACCTTCGGCATTGCCATCAGCAGAATTACGCAACTACCCAACTCCACCAAAAACAAAAAATCTGGAAAAAAGAGAAATTCCTAGGTGAATCTGAACCTAGGCCGACCCGATGCATCCATGTCTAATTCCATTTGAACCAGAGTTGGCCAAATTGAAATCGGCTCTGACACTTCAAAACGAGCAGCTGACTTTGACAAAAAATCCGCCACTGAATTTGCTTCCCTATAGCAATGCGTTATTTTCCATTCCACATCCTCCAAATAAGAAATACAATTTATCCATCTTTGCCGAGCTATCCATGGACTTTGCCTCTTCTGAAAAATAGTCACAACTGCAACTGAATCACATTCTATCCAGAGCCGTTTCACATTATGCTGCTTAGCTAATTCAATCCCTATCATAAGCGCTAAAAATTCAGCCTCAAAATTTGTGCGAGTTCCTAGAAATTTTCTGAAATTTGCCACTACCTCTGCCTTTTCATTGCGAAGGATTCCCCCTGCTCCAGACTTCCCTGGATTACCAATAGAGCAACCATCCGAATTGATTTTTATCCAACCTGGATTAGGAGGGCACCAGAAAATATTGAAGATTTCCCGAGGCCTTCTCCGCACCCCTGAAATACCCAATCTTCTTGCAGTGACAAGATCCGAAATTGAGATGGCTGCCCCTGAATGAACCAGTTCTTGGCAGCTAATTTCTCTCTTCACTTGGCCAAAACAATGCTCTTTTGATTTTGAGATTCCTTCGAATTTTCTTCCATTCCTCTCCAACCAAGAAAAGTAAGGGATTAAAACAAAACCCTTCAGCCACACCCCTTTAAAGATGGTCTTCTTGGCCTGATCTTTCCACCAAGCTATCAAACTTTCAACTCCTTCAAATCCAGGCCACCTAAACCCAAAACAACAACAAAATTTCTGCCACATGAAAACTGCAAAAGAGCATTCATACATGGTATGATTTATTGACTCTTCCGCTATGCCACAGAGAGTGCACTGAGATGGCAATGGAACCCCTCTCTTTTTCACATTATCATCAGTAGTGAGCTTATTTTTCAACATTCTCCATCCAAACACCGATTGGCGAGGCTGAAGATGAGAATTCCAAATCAATGAATACCACCCCACCTTTGGCGATTCCCTTACTTTTTCCCAAGCCGATTTTATTGTAAAAACTCCAGATGAATTTAATTCCCAATGACAAATATCATCCAGATCTGAAATTATGATATCCTTGGCCTGATCAAAGATATTTTGAAAAAATTCAGAGCTCACCTGGGGAAAATTCCACTCATCTTGGCAAATGAGATCAGAAACCTTTGCCTGCATCGAATCAAAGATATCTAACTGCAAACCATACATCTCCTCAATAGACTTCTTTCCCAGCCAGCTATCTTTCCAAAAATTTATCCTCTGACCATTCCCAACAGTCCATTGCTCATGAGACTGTACCCACGGCCACACCTTTTTAAGACCAGGCCATATCGAAGAGGAAAGGTAGGTAGTTTTCAGCGAACCATCAATCTTCAGAAAACGGGCACGAAAGAAAACACTCATTAGAGAATTTCCATGTTTGATTTGCCATGCTAATTTGCATAGGCATGCAAAATTAACATCTCGCAACCTCCTAATGCCAAGACCGCCTTCCCTGGTAGGTTTACATACCTCATCCCACTTCATCACAATCTTCTTCCCTGTCTCCATGTCACCAGACCATATGAAGTTTCGCATCCACTTTTCTACTAATTTTATTGAGCTTCCTGGCCACCAATAAATCCCGAAATTATGAATTGGGATGCTTGAAATCACTGATTTAACCAGCTCCACCCTACCAGCCATGGAGAGAATCCGACCCTTCCATCCCGATAACCTCTTCTTGATTTTATCCATCAGCGGTAACATGTGGTCCCGTTGAACTCTCCCCTTGAAGAGCTCCACACCTAAATATTTAGTAGGCTGCCTTGCAGATTGGATTCCCATAAAAGCACTAATAAAATGTTTCCTGTGAGGGGCAACCTTTCCAAAGAACAAACTACTTTTTTCTAGATTAAATATCTGGCCAGAGAATGCCTGATATTTATCAAGAAAAGCCTTAAGATTTTTGACAAACTGAGCAGATGCATTAATGAAAATGAAAATGTCATCAGCAAACAATAAATGGGAGGGAGTTAACACACCTCGAGGCCCAGGAAGAGACTTTATCAAACCATTCTGAACCATGCTTTTAAGACCTCTACAGAGAACCTCTTCTGCCAGAATAAATAAAAAGGGAGACAAAGGATCTCCTTGTCGGAGACCTCTACCAACCCCAAAAAACCCCACCGGGCCACCGTTCACCAAAATTGATACTCTGGAGGATAGAAGAAGGTTGTGAATCCAAGAAATCCACCTAGATGAGAACCCAAATTTGCACAGAACTGCAAAGAGGAATTCCCAAGCTAGAGAGTCATACGCCTTTTGAACGTCGAGCTTCAGTCCCATTCCACCACCCCTAACTGAAGAATGCATCAAATTTGACAGTTCTGAGGCGAGGCTGATATTTGCTGAAATTATTTTACCCTGCTGGAAAGCGCCTTGCTCTTCCGAAATCAATTTAGGCAAAACAACAAGTAATCTTGAAGATAGAATTTTTGATATCACTTTGCAATAAAAATTCCCCATACATATAGGTCGAAACCTATCTAGAGAGGCCGCCCCCTCAACTTTGGGGATCAAGGAAATAAAGCAGTTATTTATTCCTTTAGGAAGCCGCCCTTCCTCAAAGAATTTTTTCACTGCCCTGCAAAAATCACCCTCAACAATAGTCCAACATCGCCTGAAGAAACTACCTGGGAACCCATCAGGACCTGGAGAGCTTACAGGATCTAAATCCCAAACAGCTTGTTTTATTTCTTCCCCACTCGGGACACTCTCCAATCCTGCCACGTCCTCCTCCTCCAACACTCTGGGAATATTATCAAGAAGGTCATTATGAACCGTGATTTCATCAGCCTCATGAAATTTCTCAAAAAAATCAGAGACATAAGATGATATTCCCTGTTGGTCTGAAACCCAAGTTCCATCTTCCTTTTTTAGGGAGGTGATCTGATTTTTCAACCTCCTAAGCTTCACGGAGAGATGAAAAAACTTCGAGTTACAATCTCCATTTTTCATCCATCTCAGTTTAGCTTTTTCAGCCCACAACTTCTCGTACATTTGGTTGGCCTTCAATAATACTGTTTTTGCATCTGCCTCTCTGTTAAATAATTCATCATTCATCCCAGCCACCTCTATCATATCTTGAACCTTCTTTAATTCCAGTTTTGCTTTATCGACCTCATCATTCAGGTTAGGAAAATTGGCCCTCGCCCAAACCTTTAAATTCTCCTTGACCTGCTTTAATTTTTGTGCCAGAACGAAAATTGGATTACCCCCTATCGAAGTTTTCCAAGCTTCCTCAACCACAGAGATAAATTGATCATTTTCCATCCAAAAGCTATGGAATCTAAAGGGGATATTTGTAGGTCTTTGAACATCATCAGAGACAACCATTAAAGGAGCATGATCTGATACCGAAGACACCAAAACACGCTGCTTCACATTTCTAAACACATCTATCCACTTCCCATTACAAAAACTCCGATCCAACACTGCAACTGCATGACCCCTTCGACGGTTATTAGTCCAAGTGAATTTCTTTCCCTGAGAAGGGATAGAAAGCAATTCACACGCATCAACCATTGCCTGGAATTCAGCAGCTGATCCAAGATTAAACTTACCAGGACCTCTTTTCTCATGCGAGAACAGGGTTGCATTGAAATCCCCCATCACAGACCACGGAACCAAATCTGATATCGACAACTCCAAATCTAACCACAATTGCCTACGCATAATTTTAAAAGAACTTGCATGTACAAAAGAAATACCCACTTTACTACCTGGCCAATCAAAGATGACTGATATATATTGATCAGACATACCTGCAACAACTGGTCTCGAAACCCCCAACTTCCATATAATCCATAAATTTGGGACTTTGTCATCCCGAAAATTATGAATGAAATCCACAGCATACCCCAATTGACTAAAGAAAATAACAGGAAATTTACATACCTGAACTATGGGTTCAGCCAAGCATAACACATCCGGGGCATGCTCCTTCACCAGTAGACGTAAAGCGCACAACCCTGCTGCCTTCCTAACACCCCGAATGTTCCAATACAGAATCTTCATGAATTACTTCTTAGAGAATTGATTTTTATCAGACTTTTTAGCCTGACTACCTGTTTTCTTTCTTTGCTTTCCACCCTCAAGCATACCTCCGGCCTCCTTCTCCCGAGCCACTGCCACCGTATCCATTCTTATAATTTCTGAATGCACAATAGAGACTGTTCCCCTTGAACATTCCACCCTGGGCAAAGAAGAAACCACATGATCCTCACCAGGGTCTTCAACAACTGGCTGCATAGCACTGGCCATGGCAACACCACGTCCAGGTCCTTGACCCCCACCGAGCCTTCTATAACGAGAAGGATACCTCCCCTCCGGAACAGCAACCTCGCCCACAGGAGTAAGCCCCATTCTGGGTTCGTTCCCCCCCAATGGATCCACTGGCGGGTCACCAGGAACTCCATGGAGCGGGTTCTCAGTTGGGTTTGGATCAGAATCAACATCCGATCCCTCATCCATTCGAAATACCTCTCCTTCCTTAGGTAGAATATTAGAAATCTCTCCTTCCTTATTTATAGGATTAGAATCAGACTCTAATTCTATAACCGTCCCTGACACAAAGCCTTCCTTAATTCAATAATTTTCATCTCCGTTGGACTCCTTTCCTAAAACGTTTGAGACAGAGTTGGAAGGATTCAAAAATATTTGAATATCTCCCCCAGCCTTAGACGAATTTGAATTAGGAGAGATTTGATCTTGAATAGGATCAAAATTATTCTGCTGATGTGGCAAAGATCTTCCCCTAGAAAGAGACTCTCTCACCGAGTTAATCCCACCTGAGTTGACTCCATCTTCAACATATACTGCCCCTGGAACCTTTGCTAATTTATCAGCCGCACTTTGCTTTTCATCATCCAATCTTTTCAGCCTACACTTGGAAATCAAATGTCCGACTCGTTTACAGTATCCACAACGCTCCACATTATCTTCATACACCACCTTTTGACAGAAACCATACACCTGAGATGTACCTGTTTCTAGTCTTTCCACCTGTACTTCCTCCACCCTCTCTGCCAAGTCAGAGATATCAACCTCCACCAGCACTCTAGCAAAAAAGCCAAGAATGCCTTGTCTTGTTCGTCTGTCTAGGGACACAGGGCGCCCTACTGCCTTTGCTATAGACAATAACACATTTTCGTGCCAGTATTCAAGCGGGAGATCAGGAAACCGTATCCATACAAGCTTTGTGAGAAGTTGCTTCTCGTGAATATTAAAATCAGGTTTCCAATGTTGAAATCGAATGACCTGATCACCAATCCTAAGGGGAGACCTTCGCCACACCGCTGCCTTGTCGCCCTCGCACTGAAACTGAAAAATTACATAACCTTTTCCCAATGGATGCATTAGCACCCCTTGACTGAGGTTCCATTTTTCCCGAGCTTCCGCTCTCAAACCATCCAAAGAGATCAATCGGAAGTTAACCCTACCGATTAAGGCAAAACGAAAATTTTGTCTCTTCGATTCATAGTCTCTCTGCGGGATCATTACTCGTCTTTTACTCCCTACCTGAATCGGCTCTGGGAGAGTGTCAATGGCAGGCCAAGACGAAAAACCCAAGGCTTTTGCATATGTACGTCGCTGGCCTGCATCCTTGTGCGTTTCATCCTGTGGAGGACCATCTGGACCACGATCCAGAGACTCCCGAGCTCCACCATCGTCATCCTCCACAGCCATAGCTCCATTCTCCCCTGAATCGCCAGACACTCTCTCTCCTCCAAAATGCATGGTCTAGTGACCTGACGAAGAAGAAAGAGAGGCTGGACTGATCGGAGTTCTTCAGATCCAGAGAAATCAGCAAGGGCTGGACTGATCGGTGTGTTCGGTGAAATCAGCAAGGGCTGGACTGATCCAGAGAAAACAGAGGAACCTGCTTTTGTGGTTGAACCGAGAATCAAAGAACGCACCAGAGATCAGTTCTTCAGTGTTCGGTGTGTTGGATCTGATCGGAGTTCGGTGAAGCTGTAATTCAGTGGAGAAGAGTTTTCAGATCTGCTCGGATCTGCTCGGATCAGCTCAGATCTGCACTTCTTCTTCTTCTTCTTCTTCTTCTTCTTCTTCTTCTTCTTCTTCTTCTTCTTCTTCTCTTGCTGCTGGAACAACCGAACCTGCAACTTACCTTTCTCTCCTTTCCTTGGCGCCGACAAATCCGCAGTGAAGATCGAATGTTGGATCTACGGGCAGATCCCTGACTCCTTGCATAAGGGTCTTCACTTCTGCAACGTCTTCACCGCCCTCAGTAGCAGAGAGTGTCGCAGCTTCTCTCAGCAGATCGATACCTGTGGCTAAGCGAGAGACGCTCTCAGCAGATCTGCAGCTTCAGCAGATCGATACCTGTGGCTAAGCCTGAAATATCATGAGCATTGGTCTTCTTCAACTATCCAATGACTCCTCCATGTTTTGGTGTTAACAAACAAACATACATCTTTAACTTGATTGTTAAAGTGTGATTAGCTTGAAGGAACCCTTAGAAGATCAAAGGTCGAATCAAGACATGAAGCTAAGCTTAAAGACATGAAACAGCAAACAAGAAGGAAAGAAGATGAAGGGCTAAAGAATCTAATCTTTCCTTATTAAACTAATTTTTGCTTTCATTTTGCTCTATTTTAGTACGATAATATTCTATTGGACCATAATCCACTTTCAAATGCACCCTAAAATTCATTGGTGGGGAAGAGGGGCCTCGGGTTCTTTTCCCATTCTAATCCAGGGGCTTAAACGCTTTCATTCTTTGAATCCTATTGATTAAGATCGTGTCATGCTTGTACGAGTTGGAAAAATTGGATGAGGACAATGCTGAACCAACATAGAACCATCCTTACGAGATGTGAAAGATTTTTCTCATTTTCTTTCTAATCTCATGGTGAATGCATTTATATTTTTTCTTTTTTCCTTTAATAAGTTTTCCTTTCTTGTAGGTTGATCATTCGGGAAGTGGGAGAAAGAAACAACAATTGGAAGATCTAACCCCCCCCCCCCCAAAAATGACAATTGGAAGACAATTTATACCCAAGGCAAGAAATAAAGAAAAATTGGAGGCTTAGAGGCACAAAGGGGCGGAAAAGGGGCGGAAGCCCTAGAAACCTGATCAAATTTATCTAAAACCAAATGAAAATTGAAATACGGAAACAATAAGGCAAGATACTGACAGAAATCCTACATTCAAGGGTGGATCACCTGGATGATATTTCTAAGGAGAGAACTTGAAGATTGAACAATTAATTAATCAGTAAGAAAATCAAACAATCTTAGTTTTGTTCATGAATAAATTGAGAAAGAATGATAAGAGTTAACATCCTCAGATTAAGAACAAAAAACAACTGAGGAAATTTCCAAACCATTAGCTTATAAATTATCCAAAAGAATCCGCAACTTAAATCTACAACAACAACAATAATCATAACCTTATCCCAACTGAATGGGATAGGCTACACGGATCCAATAAGTAAAAGTAAAGAAGCATAAATGAGTGGCTAAAGAGATTTGGGGATAAAAGAAGAAGTACAATAGTATACAAAGACACATCATGGGAACATCCCCTATAGGGGATCAGCAACACGGGTCCTTGTCCTCCACGTAACTTTATCCGAAGTCATACTAGAGTCAAGCCCTACGGTTTTCATATCGTTTCGTACCACTTCGTTAATAGTCATCTTTGGCCTTCCCCTACCTTTTCTAGTTCCCTCCAAATGAAATCCGCAACTTAAATCTCTTTAAACATAATCATTCTTTAGTTCTTACCGGTTAGCACAAACTCCTTTACATAAAACTTACATCCTACTTCCAATTCTATCTACCCTTGTTTTTTCTTTTGGGTAGTTAGCAGCTCAGTGAGTGTTCAATTTGCTAAAAAAAAACCCAACTTTAGAAGACAACATTGAAGGAGAAAGCAACCTTTCTAGGTTGTGGACATCACCAGTTTCCAGGAGGCCCACTCTTCTTAACAGGCCCAAAATTAAAGAGGTGGCTCCAGGGTAGCACCAGGCCACAGATTTATTTCGTGGTTTACATTCAAAATATTTAATCCTTTTTCAAGTACTGCAGGGACAGTTTTCTATATTAAAAGGATTTGAATTTCGAGTAGTTTTGAGTGGGGAATCATGTTCAATGGTTAGGTTTGTTCTGTTTAAGAAGTGTTTGCCCCATGACTAGGACTCAAAGTTAGCCTATAGTTCTTCTTCTCTGAGTGCTTTCATTCTATTTTAATTAATAGGAAGATTGGCGTCGTTTACTACTTCTTCTTCTTCTTCTTTTCCTTTTTCTTTTTTTTTTCTTAAAGACTACTACTTTACAACCCTTTGACCACTCTATCTTTATTCTTTCTTGAATAAATAAAAGCAAGTAGTTCCTTAAACTAGCTAGTCTTCTATTTCACTAATTGCAACTTAGACGATCACAATTCTATCTGATCGATTCAGTCAGTTAAAAGCCTAGGCAAATGCAATCCTATAACACTTGCAATAGTGAAAAGCCCTCTATCTATGCCATATAACATTCAGGTAGAGAACTGTTTATCAAATATACTTCCCCCCAAAAAAATTAGAGACCAATATTTGGCATTTCGGCCCCAGTTTAGTTAATCAAAGAAACCAGCAGCATGAAAAAATGCATAAACTTAAAAGGCCTCAAATGATTGATAATTAACTTAACTCTACCACTGTATTCTATGGAGACAAGTACCACCCTCTCATCTCCCTGTCCTTTACTTGTACTCCCAAGAATGTTGTTGAGGCCATGACTGATCCAGAATAAAAGGAAGCCATGTGTGAGGAGACGAAGGCACTAGATAGGATGATACTTGGAGGTAGTGATCTTCCTAATGGTTGTGTTCCTATGGGATGCAGGTGGGATTTCTTACATAAACACAATTCAAATGGTAACATTAAAATATATAAGGCGAGGCTGGTGGCTAAAGGATTTACCATGTATACACCGTGGATCATCAAAAATATTTTCTCCCAGCAAAACTAATTACCATAATAATTCTGTTATCCTTAGCAGTGAATCAGGAATTATATCAATTTAATGTGAAAATGCTTTCTTCATAATGACATGGAAGATGAAGTGTATATGAAAGTTCTCCCTGAACTCCATAAGATGTGATGGCTGAAGAAGGCTCTCTATGTCCTTAAGCAGTCCTTAACGGCTTGGTTTGAGTGATTTAGACAAACTATTATAAGGAACGGGTGTATTCAAGTCAAGTGGATCACAAAGCCCAATTGTCTATGTGAATGACATTGTTGTAACAAGATAAGTCAAAAGACTTAGCAATTACTTGGTTTAGCAAATTGAGATTAAAGATATTGGTACCTTCAAGTATTTCTTGAGAATTAATGTACTGTTAGATCTTTTTAAGGAGATAGGAATGTTGGGCTGTAGACCTGTTGAGTCTCCCACTAAGAAAATCACAAGCTAGGTGATGACATTGGCCATCCATTGATAAAGACTTAGGGGAATAAATATTGATCTGTCTTTCCGTCACTCATCCAGACATTGTTCGTACAGTTCGAGTTGTAAGCCAGTTTATCTATGCTCCTATCGCTGGTCATATGAAAGTTGTATATTATAGTTTTAAGTACTTAAAATCTAGCCTAAGAAGGGACTGTTGTATACTAAACATATCCACTTAAGGATTGAAGCTTACAATAATACAGGCTGGGATGGGCTTGTACATACAGAAGGTCTACAACAGGTTCCTACGCTTTTGTACGCGGGAACTTATTTACTTGGAGAAGCTAGAAACAATAGAATTTGTCATTTCCAGATCAAGTGCAGAGGTAAAGTTTAGATCTATGACACATGAAGTTTGTGACCCCCTATAATCGAAGAAATTGGTTCAGCAATTGGGTTTGAAATTGGTAGCTCTATGAGACTATATGTATGAGTGGTTAAGGGAGAATATATTTGTAAATGAGGGCATACTAGGAAGTTTAGTTGAAATTATTAATAACAATGTATGAAAAAAGAATTGATGGAATCTCTCCCTACTTTTCTACCAAAAAAAAAACCTCTCCCCATTCTCCTGCAACATTCTTCTTCTTCTCGCTCATGACCTGGAATCTGATACCAACCAAAACCAGCAGGAGTTGAAACTGAAATATATAAGCTTAATAGGGATTGCAGTGGGTGATTTGGAGCATCAATTTTAATTTTTGACCCCATGTTGGGGTACATGGGGAAGCCAAAATTGTCTCCATTTTCTGGTGACAATTCTGGACTCACTCAAGTTTCTCAATATACCCAATCAATTACTAATTTTACATGCACCAAAACTATTCTTCCTTGTTTGTGGATGCTTTTATAATGATGCAGTTCCCTATTCCTGCTTTAATGGATGTCGTCTATATATATATATATATATATATATATAGAGAGAGAGAGAGAGAGAGAGAGAGAGAGAGAGAGAGAGATTGCACGGGGTTGCCTGAATACAAAGATCAGGAGAGTACTTGACTTTGTAGATAAAACTAATTTCAGACAGAATGACCTTCGATCAGTAATTTGGGGATAACTCTTTGCTCAAATATTGGCTTGGGGTGATTCAAATTGAGAATTAAAGATAAGAGGTGGGGCTACAACTTTCATGAGATAGGAATTGTTAAGATTCTAGGTGAACAAAGGCTTAAAAGGGCTGTCAAGTTACAAGACTTACACAGTCCGAATCTGAAAATGCTAATTGCTTCAAAAATTCAACTCTTCTAATCTGGATCTTTGAGAGAGTGTGATTCAACTCTTCAACGCTGAGGCTCAGCTCTTCTGGGCTGATTGAAAGCCGAATCTCTTCAAGGATAGGTGAAACACAACTTGGTTTCATAAGAAGAACTCTTCAAAGTTCGCAAGAAGCTTGGAGCAACTTTGAAATTTTCTTTTATTCAATTCTATTATTTCTTTACAACTAAAAATGTGTCATCTTTATATAAGACTACAACATTTAACCTCGGAGACTACAATCATCTTTTAGACTTTCAAGTTGTGACATGTTCTAATCACATAACACATAAGAAACATAAAAACTCAATAGAAAATCTAAAAATAGAAAAAATAGTTGAGGTCTTCAATTTGTTGAAGTCTCTCATGCCTTGATGCAAGAGTTGAAGTTTCCAATGCCTTGATTCAAGCTTCAACTTTGTATTTTTCAATGCTAGCTCAAATTTCAAAATTGAGCTCACAAGTTGAGTCAAAAGAGTTGAGGTGAAAATCCACTAAGGATATGAAGAGTTTTAACCCTAAGAACTCCTACGATATCTCAACCATCGATTCCACTTGAGTTTCTATGGCTGAGACTAAACATTTACATTACATGATAAAGACTAAGAAATATTAATCAAGGGTTTTCTTTGCATTATGGGTCAAACATAAATGGTAGACCTTAGATTGGACTTCTTCATATGTTGGTCGGGCCTACATCAGAGAGAGACAGAGAAAGAGAGGAGAAAAAGTTCTCCCCC
>NC_056560.1:19648161-19662731 GCF_013358625.1 Macadamia integrifolia
CCCCCCCCCCCCTCTTGTGAATATGCATAGTTAAACATTACTAACAGCCTTTAAGCCTTTAGGTTGGTAGAAATTTTGCACGAAATACCAGTTGCAAAATTTTCGAAAATACATGACCTTCCACTCTTCCCTTTAATTGTTTTACAAATACCTTAATCCCTCAATATTTTGGGACCAACATTTTTTCAATGTAAGATTACTCCTACTCGTGTGATCATTGACTCATTTTGACTAGACATTAAACTAAGCGGTAGGTGTCACTACCATTATATAGGATGTAGTTAGGGGAAAATTGGGATTATAGAAAGCCTAACCAAACTGGGATAAAATTGACTAAATGAGCTCACTTGGGTTGTAATCATCGAGTAATATCAAGGCATGGAAATAGAAATTTTAATGGAGGAACAGTTAAGGGATTTGGGATTTTTAAAACAAAATTGATTGAGGGACTATATGTACCCAAAAGTTGGAGAATTTTGTTTGTTCGGTACTTCTGCACAGAAAATGTTGTCCCTCCTTAATCCACTTTTGAGTTTGGATTGTGCAAAGTTTCTCTCTTTGGTTGCTTGCAAATTTTCACATCAAGTATGGAAAGAGTAACCTAAGCTCCTTAATTTAATTATTCATTAAAAAAATAAGAGCTCTTGTTCATTGAACGCCACTTTACTATGTGGCATGTCATGTGGGGCCCAAATTTCGTGGGCAGGCTAGGCCGAAGATGGTGGTCGTAGTGAAATTAAGCTTTTAGAAATTTTTATATTGTTGAAAGTATGAAACTTTCAGAAACTGGTTAAAAACACATAGATGGATGAAAATAAGAAGAGTAAATGTCTAGTCTTGGAGGAGGGGTATATGATCAACAAATGTGCTCTAAAATTTGACTAGTGAATCCTGTCCAAACGTTGGAATTTTCAGTTCACATTGCCTCACGCCAAAAGCAAGTGGGTTACAGAGGAATGCCTTCATAGGAGGGCCATGCAAAGGATTTTTTCTAGTTGAAATACTAGGTCCGTCGTTTCAAAACCTGGACAAGCCATATCTAATCAGGACGAGTCATATTTTTCTTTAATATCTTCCTTCTTCTCTTTCTTCAAGTGAGGAAGAACTGATGCTATGACTGTTTCACAAGAGAAAAAAAAAAGGAATTATTATTGAAGACAACGAATAAAAATTTTAGGGTTTTCTAGTTCTATACCAAACTTATGTCTATGACTGTATGACCTAATAAGAAAAAAACTAGACTCAGTGAGTTTCACAGAACTATGACAAAACGAAATCAAAGAAAGCTCTGACTGACTCAAACAAGGCCTGGTCATTTCTTAAACCTAAGCTAATCTTCATGACTCTTTACCTAGTTTCATGTTTTTTTACTCGACCTGGATGTCTCACCCAAGTCAAACCTGGTTTTCCAACTATATTTTTCCCCAAAAAAAAAAAAAACATTTTTAGCCATTTTATTGGAAATAAGTCAAGGGCGAACCTCGATGCAACGGTAAGTTTACTCCATTGTGATCAAGTGGTCACAGGTTTGAGTCAAGAAATAGCCTCTCCACGAAGCGGAGGTAAGGTTGTGTATATTATGACCCTTATCATATCCCGTAATGGTGGGAGCCTCATGCACTCAATATGCCTTTTTCTATTGGGAACAAGTCACAAAAGGTTATGTACCTTTCCCGCGGCAAAATTCAATTTTTAATGAATAAGGTTTTTCCAATTTTTACACTTGAAAATACACCAACTATGGACAAGCCCTCAGTTCCTATTTACAAACACGTAGTTGGGTTTTCAACCGAAACCTCTATTTGTAATGACTGTGAGGCAAATGATGCCTACACTTCCATACTAATCGATCGAATTCCCTAATATTTTTCTTCGTTTTTATAAAGAGTAGGAATTATGTACCAACTATATATTGATATATCTATATCCCAGTGGTGTAAATACACTGTCAAAATGATCGGAATCCTTTCTTAGGCATTTTTTAGATAATTATGATTGGTGTATGCATCATAAGACAACTCCTAAGAGAAATAGGAAGTTCCTGCTGTAATTGAAGAAGAATAAGTTCCTTCTCTAATTGATAGGTACAGAAGTCTAACAACTATAGCGAAATGAATAATTCAGTCCTTCCACTGAAAAATCATAGTACTTTTATTTAACAGCCTCGGCTGTCACATTCCAAAGATTCAGTCAGCGAATTATATTATTCACTCAAGCAATTCACAATCCCGTTGAGTTGTTTTCTTTTCTTTTCTTTTTTTTTTTTTTTTTTTTTTTTTTTTAAGAAGAATCATTTTTGGCATTGGTTCATGCCACGAGGCACAAAATTGGTCGAACTTGGTTGATCATAATATATATATATAATATATATATATATTATAATATATTTATATATATATCAATTTTAACTAATTTATCTCAATAGAAATATGTTAAATTTGTCAGCTATTTCTCACTTTATTTTTGGGACAAAGTTTTCCATCCCCACACACATTAAAACAAGGATCAAAGGGATACGGCTCTTGGACCCCCTCCCCTAACCCCCAACCCCAACCCCAACCCCAACCCAACCCCAACCCCAATTGAGTGGCACTAAGGCCATGGGGTGAACAGATACCCATTCACCATGGTCTCAGGGAAACTAGGTCCTTTTTTTAAGTCTTTCTTTCTTTAATCCTTCTATAACAATTTTCTAAGGATTTTAAAAACCCTCAGTTGCTTCTTTGAATTCATTTGAGAAAGACTTAGAGGTTTCAGATTTCTTCTTCCTCCAACCCAAAATTTTAGTATCTCATTTAGTATTCAATAAAATCCCATATGTTTCCTCCATATGTTTTCTTTAAGCAAGGAACACAACGTAGTAGTTTTATTGTGTGTTTAAGTAAATAGTTGACAGTAGTTTTATTTTGTGTTTGTGTAAATAGTTAACAGTGTGGTTATTACACATTTGTGGAAGTTTTACGTAAGAAGGTTATTTAGGTCCCGCATGTTACAATATATGTATAGATGCATGACTTTCGAAACCTTAATTATATGCCTTTGAGTTGATTTTCATGCATTAAAGTTATTTTTTATTGTCATTGGTCAATAATTTTTTTATATTGTTTTTCCATTTGTTTTGGAAAATTATGAATCCTACAATTCACACTCAAGTCCTGAATTATTTGATCTTGGCATCTACATAGGAGCAGTTTTGAGTTAACTAATTGAGAAACTTAAGTGGGGGAGGAGCCACTACAAAGTGGTAATTCTATGAACTGTAGCAATATGTATATAATCCATTGCCTTTCATTCATCATCTTTTCATCATTCACCTAAACAAAAGAATACAATATCATAAGCAAAAGTTGGTAGTTCAACCTACTGTGATGAACTCATTGCTTTATGACTTTTTCTACCTCTAACTTGTCTACTAAAGTAAAAGCTCACTCTTCTATGAAATCTTCAACCTTCTCCATGACTAGAAAGACACTAGGTCTTCCAATGCATTGCCTTCAAGACCTATGGAACCTTAAAATGTAAAATCCAAGTGGACTTTATAGGATTATAATATTTTTATTATCCTTAAACCTCTTTTTTTCTTTTCTAGTTTCAAGCTAACCCTGACCCACAAAAGGGGGCTGAGTCCACTCTTTTAAGGTTTTAAACACTACTCCCTCTCCCAGGATGAGGATTTTTCCTTGTTCACGTTTTTTACGGCCTGTTGGCATGCTCTAGTCACAAAACCCTTGGCTAAGCACTGAGTCATGTAAAAGAAGAACCACAAAAATAAAAAGAAGTCAAAACCTCAAGGACACACAAGAAGGCAAATTCTTTAATAAGGGAAGGAAACCCTAATTATGAGAGGAAAAATTACAAAAGTTGTAATTGTGCTATTTGCAAATCACATAAAACATCAAGTATTTATGGTGATCTCCTCTTAGCATTTACAGATTCTGAATTGTAATCAAGAAAAAGTTAAGAGTATTATTATACTGGCTTAAGAATGAAAGTAGGATCATGAGCAACAATGAAGGACAACTCGTACTACAATGAAACAGTACTGCATTAATCTCAACAAGAAATGATTGTTTCAACGTCAGCTTCACTAAATGAATTCAGTGGCAAACAACATAGCAGACTTGAGATTATGTTGATGAAAAGGAAGACGTAATCAGGGTGCTAAAACCATAGCTTAACATCGAAATTCACGACGAAGCCAAAATCAAATCCATTCTAAATTTCCAAAAACCAATGGATTAACTGATCCACAAGAACCGCAACAAAAGGAAACAACAAGTTCAATAATGAGTACTGACTCGGATCTCACAATATCATGATCCAAGACAGAAAATGAAGAGAAAGCTATGGACAAAAGAACAAAAAAGCAGATATTTCTCACAAGCGGAGTCCACCAAAACCTCGAAAACTGAAGAAAGTAACATCTTACGAGCAGATCTTAGAGAAAAAGAAAGTGAAAAAATGAAATAGAATCCAAATTCAGAAGAACCAAATCAGACAAACTAATTGCAAAGCATCAAATCATATAAAACTATGAGAGGAAACAGATCTGAAAGCGCATACCTAGAACTGCTACAAAATTCATACAGCTTTCCTCGGTTAGAGAAGATGATGAGAGCGACCTCAGCATCACAGAGAACAGAAAGCTCGTACGCCTTCTTGAGAAGTCCATTCCTTCGCTTCGCAAACGTTACCTGACGATTTATCTTGTTCTCGATCCTCTTCAGCTCAACTCGTCCTCTCCCCATTATCCTCTCTTTTCCCCTTTTTTTTCTTTATACCTTATCTCTCTCAAACAGATTTAGTTCTCTGTATGTATCTTATGCTATATATATATTTTTTTCTTTTGCTTCTCTCTTCCTTAGTTGTTCTTCCTAGCTCCTCTCGGCTGCTGGTCTCAGTTTGGAGTTAGATCTCTTTTCATGAGCTGTACCTTGATATTTCAGAAGAGAGTAAGAAACATAAGAAAGCAAGAAAGAGAGAGAGAAACGCAGAAGAGGAAAAATGGAAACCCTTACAGCGTAGTTCCTTTTATCTTCTTCCTCGGTCTGGCTCACATATGGGTTTGGAACTCAGGTATATATTTTCCCTCACCAGATATAAAGATAGGGGCGTGTGTGTGTTCGGATTCCTCTCTCTCTCTCTCTCTCTCTCTCTCTCTCTCTCAACCCCTTCTCTAATCTTTTTTAATTAATTTACTTTTACGCTTTTGCCTTTATTAAGTTTTTTTATAATTTTAATTACTTCGAACGTTAACACCATCCTTAAAACACTCAACTTTAGGGTTACCACGTGTCTAGTTAACAGTGGGAGATCGTCCTAGTGGATTTTCTTTTCCCATTGTGACCGTAATACCCCTGTCTTAAGATCTTTCTAACTTAAAGAACCGAACCGGTTCAGTTTCGATTTTGATTTTGAAAATATGTTTCTATTTTTCGTTGGATTTGATTTAGTGTCAGCATTCTACACTGATTCGTACAATCGAATTCGAATCGATTGACATCCTTGCTTTCTTGTTTATTAGCTAAATAACAAGTTTTGAACATCTCCCTAACCGTTGCTAGTTGCTACGAACTTATTAGTTGTAGCTTTGACAACCTATTCATGGAATTCTTCTTCATTATACATATAGGGGTAAAAGTTTTCATCAAATTAGAAATATCATAAAGTAAAGTGAAATATTCACATAGCCATCATTCATTCGATCCTTGCATCAATCAATTTATCACCTCTCCATAATCTATCCACACTAGTATACATGTTCACCCAACTCTTTTACTCCCTGGAATAAGCTCTGACACAATCCCCATATTTTTAGTTCATAGAGGACTTCCTAAAAAGATCATGATTTGTGTAGGCCACCACAAACTGAGAGGTAATCAATAATATAGAAGCTCACCTTATAGCACTTGTACTTGACTCATAACCATTACCTACCATTTAGCATGCTAATATTTGAAGCAGAATTTCATTAGAAATGCTATCCAAATTATAAAACCCTTCGTAGATAAAGTAGAGAAATGAAACAGATTATTGTTAGGGAGGTATTTACCTTTAAGAATTTTGGCTCATAATTGATCAGGTTGAGTGAGAAATCGCAATGCCAATTTAAGGAGCAAAGCTTTATTATGTATAGACAACAACCTAAAACCACTAAAACCATAGATCTGGACCACCCAACTAGACACCATCTACATTGCCACTTCCCAACCCTATCGAAACTCCTGAATTAATAGAGTCCAATGTTGAACATATTTTAGTAGGTATTAAAAAACATGACATCCAATAGGTTGGTATAGAATTAAAAACTGACTTTATTAATAGAGACCTCACACTTGGGAGAATAAGGGAATTTTCCAACTCTCAAACTTCTTTCTTACTCTATGAACAAGGTTTGCTAAACCTAAGTTCTATTCTTGGGAAAGAAAATAGATGTACCAAGATATGTATCGTTTTTCATGATGAGATTAATCCCTAAGCTACAAACTACCACATTTCCGATACCTTAGTTTCAACATGCCGATTAAAAATTAAACCAATCTTCTTAAAATTGATCTGTTGACCAACGATTTCTTGGAAAAGATATAAAATTGAGTACATGGTTGTAAAATCATTTTCATTTGTCCTAAAATATGAATGTATCATCAGCAAAAGCTAAGAGTAATTTCAGGGCAGCTCCTACCAATTTTCATACCCTTAAACAAATCTATGTCCCTATAAATTTTTAAAATACGTGATAAGAGTTCCATAGATATAATAAAGAAATAAAGACTAAGAGAGTATCCTTGACAAAGGTCTATGGAGGATTTTAAAAAATAAAAAAAGTAAAAAAAAAACCAAAAAAAAATAAAAAACAAAAACACTCTTGTCCATCTTAATAGATTAATATATTGATAACAAAATATAACAATCATGTCATACCAAGTATCAGTAAATCCTAAAAATTCAAAAAAAAAAACCCATAAAACCTCACTCCACTATGTCATATGCCTTTGATATCGAATTAAAAGTTGTCCACTCTAGAGAGAAAGACAAAATGAAACAAGGAAGAAATAAGCTTTCCTCCCCCCCCAAAAAAAACTTGAGCATTAAAAAAAAAAATGCAAAACTACAAAATCTGAACTTTATTTTCCTATAATTAATTTATTTCTATTTATAATTGGGGGCAGGGTGGAGGGAGAAATGCAAAATGGCCTTTGTAAAGTGAAAATTAACAATATCTTTTTCCCTATTATGAGGTTCCAAATTTTATTATACTTTTTATTCTTATTTTTATCCTTATTGTTGATATCAGGGAGGAGAGCTTTTCCCCCTTTGCCTGAATAGGGAGGATTTATAGCTTGTGCATAGGAGAAGAGGTAACATACAAGTCTTTTCCTTACCTTTTTTTTTGTTCCCCAAATTTTGTAACCTATTAATTATTTTTACGATAGATTTGTAAATTTTTTTGAGTTCATCGAAAACTTTAAAGAGTTAATTGTGTCAAAAGAACATAAAAGAAGCAATCCCTTGTTGTGAATGATTATAACTTCAAACTGTGCAATACATCATCCATCCTCCCTTTCACTTAAAAAAAGAGATTTCATTCCAAGCAATTGATATCATAGTTGGTAAACTAAGCTTTGATTCAGAAAAATCACCCAAGTCAAGTCAAAAAGTTGGAAAATTTAATCAAAAATCATGTAAACTTGACTAGCATAAAAATGTCAAAAAAATAAAAATAAATAAATAATCATAAATCACTGTAATCAAATGAGACTATCTTTTTCACGAGTTCATTTATATTATAAACATGTTTACAATGGTAGAATCTCAAAATTGAATAATATGTACTTTCTTCATTTTTTTTAAACATATTTTTATTTAAAAAAAAAAAAAAAAAAAAAAAAAAAAAAAAAAAAACCAAAAACCAAAAACCTGAATTTTCACTCCATTAGGGCATTTTCGTTGTCATGGCGAAGTCTCGTACGAGTTACGTAATAAGTGAGCAAAGGTGGAAAGTCGAAAGCGATGAGGTTTACGTACTGTGGAGTGACGGTACTATATCTGTATGGGTTATATGCACCGTGGTAAAGAAAGGGAGATCACAATTCTAATCTCTAACGTACGACCTACAGCGATGAGGTGCCGTTCTCTGATTGGCTGTAGGACGAGTAATCCCCTAAATGACGGAGAGGCTCGAAAACGAAGCTTTTCTTTTCAGTGGAGTAATGACAACGTCTTTGACTGACGGACCGTAAAGTTTGAAACGTGTCGAGTTCTCATGATAAAGAAACTACGGAAACTGGAGCTTTCTCGTCTTTTTGCGCCGTAGCTGTCAAGTTAAGAATTACTACAAGAAATGAAAGCGCAAACTGCTTTATTTTTCCCAAATTGCCCTTATTTTTGTCCCAAAATACATTAACTTACCCCAGTTAAATGTAACCAACTAACTAAATTAATTTTATCCACTTAATTTATTAACATCCTGCTGGCAACGAAAATAACGTCCAAGGGAAACGGAAAATTTTGACGGTCCTGTGAATCTTCTTACCTTTTCCATTCTGTTGCGGAAAATAGAGACCGCATTTGAAGACACCGTTAACTTTTTTTTTTTTTAATTTAATTATCACAAGCATCAAGACCATGATACGGAGTAGGAAAATCTAAACTCCATGAATCTGTTCACAATTTGAGGGAATTCAAAATCATATCAATTCATATAAGTGATATGATTGTAATATATCATTACACTTTTAAACTCGATATTCACTGAGGTTTACTCTGGATCAAGTAACATTTTCTATGTAGGATTTACTTTACTTTGAAGTTTTTGCTTGATAATAGCTTAGCAATAGGTAGTCTTTTCCTAATGGCTCTCACATTGATACTAGATTATTTTTTTACAAGCAGGTCAGGTCGAAGATTGACTGTTCTAATACCAGTGATATAAATCTAAAAGAATCTAACTCCAAAAACAAGTTCATAAAGTGAAAAAATCTAAGACCACATCAACCCATATCAATTCTTCTAAAATCGATATGAGATCAACCCCAAATATAACTAATATGAAATCATAACAAACCAACATTTTAACTGTTCACTCTAAATTGAATAGGTTAGAAATCAGATCAATCAATTTACCTATACTTTTCATTAAAAATTTGTCTTTAAATATTTTCACCCATGATCCAATACCAATACCCAATCCAGGATCTATTAAATGCAGGTACAATCCGGCCGATCCATTATCGATCCTTAAAACCCTGCTCTGAAGGTCAAGACACTAGACTTCACGTTTGAAACACTCCCTCCCCTCCCCTCCCCTCCCCTCCCCTCTCCTCTCCTCTCACACACACCAGCCAAACAATAGAATCAATTTCTTTTTGTTAAAAGTCCAACATTTTGGCTATTTTGACGTCATCTAGTGGAGGAAAATTATTAGGTTAGGGAAGTTTCAACATAGTCCTTGTTTGGTTCAATGGTAAACGAATCTGAGTAACGGGTTCTTTTGTTCTTAGCCCAAGCTGGAGAGGAATTGAAAGCATGGATTTAGTATTGACAGATTTGATATCGATTCAGATCAATGGGTATTGTTCGGTTTTATCTCCATTTTTTTTTTAAATATTAATTTTTTATTATTTTATCCTTGAAATGGTCAAGAATCAGAGATCGATCTTAGTTAAAACGATTTAATACAATTGATACAAGACCGATACTTGAAACCATGATTGAAAGTAAGCGAAAAGGACATGGAAAGTAATTAAAAACTCTCGAATTTACAAATCTTTCCTCAACGCATAGAAATTTGAAGCTTATTGCATGTCTCCTCTGAACATGCTCTCTAAAGTCCATAAATCTAGTCATCATTACCTCCTACCAAAAAAACAAGTCATCATTACCTAAATAAATCCATACCTTGAACACTAACGCTTGATATTCATTCCTAGAATGAATTCCTGGTCGAATACATTCTTAGCTGTGAATTGAAACTTTTGGTTGGATGCATATTTGGGGAAAATGCATTATTGATTCTAGGATATTCAGGCATTCCATCAAACACCTCATGGGTGTCTTATTTTTTGAATGTCCTAAGTCCAAATTTTCCCATTCTGGTGTGGACAAAGATGTAGTTCCTGCCATGGACTTCTCTGAGTTTTCACAAACACCCTATCACAGGAAACCGAGTAAAGAAAACCCTCTGTAGTGGAGAGATTACCTTTGTCATCATCAGCCTTCCAAAGGGTAAGTCGCTGCTTGCCTCTTTGGTAAGTCCAGCAAGTGCTTTGCCTTGTCTGGATTGACAACCAAAAGTTCAGTTTTGTAGTAATTAATTAGTAGAATGATTAACACCAAGGGGATAGTTGAGTTGGTAAGAGATCTTCGCCTCAGGAAGCGTGTGGTTTTGAGTTTCACTACTCTTACCTCCTTGGAGCCACTCATACAGGGTGTTTGGACATTTTCTCAGCTTTCAGTACTCATTGAACTTCGGTATGATCTGATCCATGCGAATGTGGGGTCAGTATGAGCCTATGGGATTAGTCAAGCCTTCACTCGTTAGCACACAAAAAAAAAAAAAAAAAAGATTTAGAATTTATTTGTCTTCTTTCCTCTTACTTTGCTTTTGCTATTGCTATTTTTATGTTTCATTTTCATCTTTCACATCGCACTTTGATTAAGAATTTAAGATGTTTTACTCTGAGGGAAAAAATAAAAAGTAATATCGAGTATTATTCCACTTCAGTGAAAGAGAGATCCAGGACTTTGCAATTGGTTTCTTGGGAAGTGTTGAGTGGGTGTCGAAGGGAAAGAGGTTGGGAGATGCCACTGCAAGAGAAACTCATTTCTACTGGACGAGAACACGGAAAAGAGACTTTGCCTCATTCCAGAACGAGGCTCATTCAGATTCATTTTAGGAATTTAGAAGAGTAACATGTACTAAACAGTGTTTCTATAATTTTATCTAAGAATAAATACAAAACACAGACAAAGACTAGGTTTGGATTAAAATGCTACCTTCCAAACTTATGCATGAATTTCCACAAACAACTTATATCAAAAGGACACTTGGATAAAAAGAACAAAGACAATGTTGGCATGATCTAAGATCATTATGAGAAGTGACACATCCATTCAACTTTTTTTTGACCAGTGGAAACTAAGAATTGTCTAATCTTGCAATTTAATTTATGATATATTTTTTTTTGGAGATATATTTTAGACAAAGTTTCTTTTCACCTATTTGTGCATCTGCGATTTAAGTAGAGATCATAGCGATGGATTGTTGTACTAGTTTTCCTGAGGATTAGTCGAAGTGCGCGTAAACTAGCCCGAACACCTTGGTTAACCCAAACAAAAAAAAATGTTTCTTTTCACCTAAGGTGAAGAGATTACATTTCTTTATAGCCATTGAAGTGACTATAAGGATAATAGTGTCAGACTATGTACAATAGGAGAAAGAAAATGACATGGCCTTCTAGAAACTTTCTCCTATTTTCTTCATTGTAAATTTACGAGTGAAGAAAACATGATTAACAAGGAGAGAAAATAGAGAAAAAAAATAAAGATATAGATAAAAGAAATAAAAGAGAAAATGTGGTGTTTTCTAGTTTATAGACAAAGTTTGGCGTTCGGTTAGGATAAAGAAGTCTACCCATTTCTTTTAAGGATAATTTTGAAATTTTCAAGTCTTCCTTCCTACTTTATCATTCATCAATAAATACATGTACAATTGTCCTCTTTTTTTTTTTTTAATCACGACTATTCACTTCATACTCTTATAAATTTTCTTACAATTTTGAATAATTAATTGGAAAAAGGATGAGCATGCTAGCGGGTTACTTAGGAATAATGCATGCTAGCATTCACTGACCGTTGGATGATAAAGTTGTAATATTTATTGTTGGATTCTAATGTACATGGTATAAACAAAAAATACGAAATACAAACTAGGTCATCAACCCGTATTGGTACATCCGCACCGCTATTCTTCCTCTACTTCTTTTTCTAAGAGCACCACCGCCGCCTATCTACGTCTTCGTTGCAAATCGGAATGTCCCACCCCTTTGCCCATCTATTCTGGAAGGAACCTGACCCACTCCAGCTTCCACCCTCCCGCTAGCTACTCCTCTAACTTGACCTTCAGCGCCCCTTTCACCGGTCAACCAACTCTGTTCTCACCTTGAACCCCCTATGCAACCAACCCAGACCCAACCTTTGCCTCTGCAACCAACACTGATCCACTATTCTCTTTTTCTTTTCTTTGCTAATTTCATACTTATTAAATAGGGATGAGGTTGCTGGTAAAATGGGATTGTTAACAGCTTGTCCCAAGCCTCATTATACATGGCTGAAACCACAACCAGAAATTTAAATTGATATTGAAATTAATCGTGGCTGAAACCTAACAACTTCAATTGATTTTGACCAAGAAAAACCCCCTTCGAAGGGAAGAATCAGAGGGCGAGGGTGAGAGTGCGAGTGTGGATAAATGAGAGAAAAGAGAGGGATCAGAGAGATGGGAAGAATGGCATGAGAAAAGATGTGGAGGTGTAAGTTGCAGATGATGGGGGTAGGGTGGGACAGGGTGAGAGCCGAAAGGGAGCAAATGAGAGAAGAGAGATGGGAGGAGAGAGATCGGGTTGCTGTGTTACTTCATCGGAGTGGGAGGAAGAAAGATATGTTACTTCGTCGTCATCACCGTCAGAGTAGGAGGAAGAAGAAAGAGACGACGTAGAGGGAGAGAAAGGTGTGGGTCCCACTTCTTATATTAAATATAAAAAAAATAAAAAATAAAAAACAAAACAAATGACAATCCGACACGATATGGAGTCTTTCTCTATTTCGAAGAAAATTGTATAGTATTTACTAGTATTTCTCCCTCTCTTAATGTATTTAAAATTAAAATAATAACTATAAATCCAATGGTTGAAATCCATGAAAATTTTTGTGGCTTGAGTAAGTAACCCCACCTTCCTCCATGACCTAGGGTTGGACAAGCATGCTTTGCTAATCAACACATGGGTTGATGCTGATATTCCCATTCGAGCTCCATTCCAAACTTCACAAAAGGAAATAGACAAAGAAGATCCTATCCAATATATCTAGTGGTGGTCAATTATTTCAACTTGGGAGATCATTGAATATGAGTTTTATATGAAAGCAATTAGAACCTTTCTTGGAATAAAGAATCCAATACCATAAAACTCGTGTTTCCCTTTCTATTACTAATATGAGAGGAATTGGTGGATTGAATGGCTAATGTTAAAGAGTTGTGGGATGGCATTTAAGATGTTCTTATTGAGAACTTTCAAGTGGGAGGAAGGAGCTTTTGGGATTCTTTGGGAATTCGATTCAAATTTCAAATCATTGGTACATTTCATGTGAGGAGATAGTGGACATTGAAGCTAAAAACATTGTACAACATTCACCAAAAAAAAAAAAAAAAGAATTGGATCAAGATACTTAAGCTGAATCTATTCCCATAATTCCATTTTCCCAACCCTTTTTTTTTTTTTTTTTTTTAGTCCTAATGGCTTATAAATTTCGTTATACTGGTGAGATAGCAACAGAATTTACAACTTAGCTTTGATTTCTGATTTAACAGTTACCTAACCATAGAATTATGGAAAAGGGGAATTTACTCACTCCTCTACTCATCGTCTCTACCATTCACCAGGTCAACAAGCATCAAGGGCGACACTCTCCTTGCCTCATCTTAGTCCCAAACCCTTCTTAATCTCAATCTCCCCCAAGCTCAAGACCCTTCGATTCTTCATGATGTGAAGGCTTTCATGAGTTCTCTTGTGCTTAACGGTAAAAATAAATAAAACACTACGCCTTTAATACTGAGTAAGGTCGAAACCAAGAAGAGGTGTGTGAAGACAAAAAAGGCTTTATGGATTTCAAAGTTGCAGGAGCTTATGAAGGTATGAAGGATGAGATCGGTGATGGAGATTGTGAATCTAAGGATGCACATGCATGCCCATGGGAACAAGTTCAAGACCCCAATAGCCCTAGCGAAACTAGAGAAATGGGAAGACTAGCTCGCTGCCGAGGATTTGGTCCTCTTGCCCACTCGCAGGCTGTAATTGGGAATAAATTGCAAAAGAAATTTAGGCCCCTAAAATCGACAATATGTTTGATGAATCACTTCAAGAGGAGCCATTGTTCACTGTTATTCTCTTGTAATCGCTAATTACCTTGATGACGAGTTCGAGGAGCTACTTAAAAGATTTGGGACGATGGAGGCAGGTCGTGTTTAACGTATCTATTGGGAAGAAATTGTTTTCTTCATTTCATAAAACATAAACTGAGGAAGAAGAGGAACCGTAAAGGGGGAATTATGCTGACAAAACAAAAGAAAATAAAAGAAAAAAAGATTAACAGGTTACGGAGAAGATGTGTAATCTGGGTATTTAAAATGAGTAGGGGAGAAAAATGAGTAAAAGTTCAAAAGCGGAGGAGTATTAGTAAAAAAGTAAAAGATATGAAAGTTTTAGTAAATTTTCCTATGAAAAAAGATCATCTCCATCGCCATCTGTTTATCTCTCACTGCTCTTCTTTTTTTTTTTTTCTATTATTTACATTTT
>NC_056560.1:19662751-19664169 GCF_013358625.1 Macadamia integrifolia
GGTGATGGAGATTGTGAATCTAAGGATGCACATGCATGCCCATGGGAACAAGTTCAAGACCCCAATAGCCCTAGCGAAACTAGAGAAATGGGAAGACTAGCTCGCTGCCGAGGATTTGGTTCTCTTGCCCACTCGCAGGCTGTAATTGGGAATAAATTGCAAAAGAAATTTAGGCCCCTAAAATCGACAATATGTTTGATGAATCACTTCAAGAGGAGCCATTGTTCACTGTTATTCTCTTGTAATCGCTAATTACCTTGATGACGAGTTCGAGGAGCTACTTAAAAGATTTGGGACGATGGAGGCAGGTCGTATTTAACTTATCTATTGGGAAGAAATTGTTTTCTTCATTTCATAAAACAGAAACTGAGGAAGAAGAGGAACCGTAAAGGGGGAATTATGCTGGCAAAACAAAAGAAAATAAAAGAAAATAAAAGAAAATAAAAGAAAAAAAGATTAATAGGTTACGGAGAGAAGGAGGTGTAATCTGGGTATTTAAAATGAGCAGGGGAGAAAAAATGAGTAAAAGTTCAAAAGCGGTTTTTCTGTTATTTACATTTTATAGAACTGCCCAAGGGGACTTTACTCACACACACAAAAGGGGAGGGGGGATGATAAAAAGGGGAGAATACGTGTGACAGGAATTGATCCCTAGACCATAAACCTGGCGCCTGCTATACCAGCAGATGTTGCAACCAATGCGCAATGCACTGGATTCACACTATTTATCTCTCACTCATTCAACAATTGTGGCAGTTTGGACATGCATTCCAAAATATTGGTAGGTGTTGGGATGCGTGTTCAAGTCGTTCCAATCATTGGATGGGTGGGAAATAAATGATTAAACACCCAAGTCGTTGGAAAGGACCCAGATCCTAGAATTATTGTTCATATAGCGCGTAAAATGAATGCAACCTTTGAAAAGGGGAGAGAGGCATTTTCATTTGTCCATCAATGTCTCTCTTTTTGACTCCCATTGTGTTATGTGAAATTGTACTTTCAAACAGACCCCTAGCAAAATCACATCATTCCATCTTGTTTAAATTTACGGACAGAGATTGAGCATACTTCTAACTAGGGTTGCAAGTTTGGCCCTGATGGCCCGAACCCGCCCTTGGCTCGCCCTAATCCTGAATAAGTATCAACCCAAAAATTTTGGCCTTGAAGGCCAGCTCAACCCTAAAATTTCTAACCCTGAGTCAAGGTCAGGGCGGGTAAAGGTTGATGTCTATGGCCCGCTTAGCCCTCCCTGAACCTGGCCCTGATTTTTGCCCCTGATGTTGACCCTGGTTATGACCATGATATTAACCCTGAATTTAACCTAATTTTATATGTTGTTTAACATTAAGTCATTGACACCTCAAAACTCCTAATATATCTTCTCACCGTTTTCTCTTGCTTTAAAAAAAAAAAAAAAA
>NC_056560.1:19664189-19673857 GCF_013358625.1 Macadamia integrifolia
TTTTAAATCTCTCTGGAATTTTTTACCAAGACAAGTAATTTGTAACTTTGTATTTTTTATCTCCTCTTTATTATGAATATTTTTATTTTTAAGTTATTTCATATTTTGCAGGGTCAGGGTATACCGAGCCCTTGATGGTAAATAAAGGTCAGGGTCATCCCGGCCCAACCCTGAAAATCAGGGCCAATCAGGGTAGGTAAGGATTGGGCTGAACCCTGAAGGGTAGGGCCAGGGTTGAAGTTTTGCAGCCCTGAGTCAGAGTCAGGGCGGGTTTGGGCCCAGTTAAGGGGACTCAGGAATGGGTTAAGGTTTTAAGAAACCCAGCCCAACTTGGCCATGTTGCACTCCTACTTCTACCTTTCATAGAACTAACAGCTCAACCAATTGAGAGGCTGAGATGAAAGGAGCAAGGGGACTTTTCCAATGAGATAAAAAAAAAAGAAAAATAAAATGTTGGGCATAATGCTAGCCTGTCCAACCTTTTCACCTCACTATATATTATCTAATTTTTCTTTGATGGTTGAGGCTTTTTTTGGTAAACAATTGTTAAGAGTACATTTTCCACGGAAAGAAATCATTTCCATGTTAAAACATTGAAGCTAAACTTAGTTGTTGGTACGAGGTTACTCTCCTTCGAAATCAAAACCAATTTATACCCATTTATCTTCTACCACTATTATTCCTTAAAACACCCAAAAAATACTGCACTAGAAACAATCTCCTCGCTTATGATACTTCTTTTCAATTTGACAAAGAAAAGAAAAAATCAAAAATTTACACTTAATCAAGCAAGTAAAGAACAAAATGTATTATCAGACCAATTTATAAATTTAATGATGTTCACTGAAAAAAATAAAAAAAAGTTTAATGACAATTGCCTGGAACAACTGGTGAAGCTATGTTGCAATAAGTCCACGCTCATCAAGTGGTCATCAGTCTCTTGGCCATTCCCTCCTCTTCCCCCCACCCTCCAACGGTTCCACCAGGCTACCAATAATTGAGCTAAGTACGTCTTAAATGAGTTAATGAGACATATTTTTAAATGGGCTTTAAACAGTCTTTATATGTATTAGACTGAATAAACAAACTCTAACAAATTGTAATTTTAAACATATCAAGCTAAATCGAGCTATTAATTGAATTTATCTCAGCCGAACAACTGTAGGGTAAGACTTCCAAGTGGTATTGGAGAAATTTTGCTTTCAGTCTTGAGAAAGGGAAGATTTAGAAGATTCAAAATATATTCTCAAATAACTTACAACCCTAATGGACTAAAAGTGAATGGATCCAACGATTGCGACAAAAATTTAGTGCGGTTGAGCTATATTGCATACAACATCAGAAATGGCTTTTTCGCTTTTCCTTAGTCAATTTCACGACATTTCAAATCCAATAAAGCAGTAATGCACAATGACGTTGATTTTTTTTTTTTTTTTTTTCTTGGTAAGGACTGACGTTGATTTTACGCTGCTCATAACTATAAAACCTACCAAAGTCACAGATACCCATGCTCACACATGACTTAATCTTGTGTGGACGATCAAGAACAGAGGAGCTGTTAATTTAAATGGTCTAGACGCAACAAATTATTTTATTTTTCCTTTTAGGAGGTATTTAAGTTAGATAATTGGCCATCTAGTCAGTGGGTCATGTTGCTTATAGGACTCATTGGGAAGTGGTTTCAATGCCTAACTAATTGGTATCAATTAAAGCTCACGTCTGAAGGTCTGAATATCAACTTCAACCACATGTGGGTGTAAATAGGTGTGTGTGGATGTATGTGTTCCCTCGTTAAGAATAGGTTGACTATTATCGGCCCTGCATCCTTACAGAGCATTGTAGAATAGATTAATAAGAAAAAAAAAAAAAAAAAAAAAAAGCTATAGGTATAGAGGGTATGACAAAAATAATTTAATGCAATATAGAAGTACCTCCATATATGTTGTATCTGATTGACACTAGAGGGACGAAAAAAACATATGGTCCATGATTACTGAGCAATCAGAATTGAAAAGGGATATATGCTATACCCTACAAGCTTTGTGGATGGAATTTCAGATAGGTTATTGTTATCTCAAAATTTTCATCACTACTCCATTATTTTCCGTGAAACAGGGAAAGTTGGAACTTTCCACTAGGGCAATTAATTCAAAAGTAAGGGGAGGAGAGTGGGTTTTATTGCTCAATCTTGTCAATGTTTACCTTCTGAAGTCGGAGCATATGGCAATGTCAGAGCTGGTTTTGTGAGTTGTGAAACCCATTTAAATAATTGGTCCTCGTAGATTAGATATAACCATAGTCAGTAAATATACGTATTAAACAAATTTGTATTTTTTGTCGTATCTAAATGTTTAATTATTGGATATATTTTATGTATAATCATCAGATATGAAAAAAATATGCAGTTATTAAGAGAGGGATGGAGGGATACTCCTTATATGCTTTTTTACCTTAATATTTATTTCAATCGACCATAAAGAGGTCTTTTAAGTTCTTTTTTTGCTTAAAACCCTAAGTATATATATGCTTCACAGTGAATATATATATATATATATATATCTACATTTTTACTTATAGAGCGACCGTATTAAACATGTATTGTATCATTGTCGTATTCATTTTATTGTGTCGGAATTTGAAACATATCATTGCCATCTGGGCCGCTCAATTGTCATATGTGTTCACATTTCATTGTCATTCCCGAACTTCTAACTATGGGCATAATCCCATTTATAAATGGTCAGTTGGGTATGGTCTTTAATAGAGTTAAACCGGCTTTAAAACAGACCACTCAACCATTTATCTCTAAACGGGCCTTAATCGGAATACTAAAGCCAAATATCTCTAAACAAGCTCTTAGCTGGTCGGTCCTAATCAGAAAAATGTTGGGCTGGACTCTCACACCAGAAACAACTGAATATTATTTTGGTTCGGCTTAGAGCCCAGCATATTTAATAAACAGTCTGGGCCAGTCTTGATTTTTCCAATTGGGCTCTGCCTCACTAAACGATGCGGGCCTAGAATTGACACCTGGCCGTGATAATTGTCAACAAAGAGTAATTCCCGCATGCCATAATACTGGGGGGAAGTTGCGAGAAGCACAGCCCAGGGAAAGTGGGGGCATCGAGCACGAGTTCCAGTATAGACTTAAGCACCCAGAAGAAGGAAAGTAGCCCAAGAGAGAAGCCGTGGAAGAAAAAGAAACAAATGAAGCTTTCTAACCGTTGCAGGGTTTGATCAAGATGTCATTCTAACCGTTGGAGGTTTTAATCAAGATGGGTATCTTTTCCTTTTGCTTGTGGTTGTTGGGAAGCCTTTAGATCTAATGTTTCAAAACAAGGAGGTTCAGCCATTAAACAAATAGAGATATCAACGGTTTAAGAGAGAGAGAGAGAGAGAACTGCAGATGCCTCATCCTGCCTGGCAAAACCAAAACAGGGGACTTGTTCTACTAGACGTATTGGTGCGTGGTGCGGGGTGCGGGGTGCGGGGTGCGGGGTGCGGGGGGGGGGGGGGTGTTGGGGGGAAAGGGAAAGAGTTAGAATTAGATTTAAAAGTTTTGAGACTAATGAGTTTGGTGGAGGGTTTCTTGAAACAACAAGGAACTACTAGTCTTTTTTTTTGGTTAACGAGTACATGTTCTCTATATCATGCTGAACCAGGAAAACACGGAGAGAGAGGTTCAATTAATGGAATCCAGAACCCCACCTTTTGTTTTTTGGATCAGTGCTTACTCCATCCTATTGCATGGGGATGGAATATAAGAAACGGATGTGCTTTAACCTGCAAACAACCAAGTGTGTTAGGCACTATTGCTGTCCCTTGTGATCTTTACCCTTTGACTTCTTGGCTAGAAGTAGAAGCTGGATAAAATTACCAGGCACTCCAGATGCTGTCTACCCCGCTTGGCACATTTCCTGCCATCTTGGGGAGAATGAGGAGGGTATCTGCCTCAGAGATCTGAGACCCAAGTCTAACATTTCTTCCTCATTCTCCCAAGATGGTAGTCTTGAATCCTGGAATAAGATGGTGGGATGGGTGATGGTTCTCTATGGATAGCCTAGTAAGAAGAGCTTCCCCCATTTTATCTTGTCACCTTTTATTGTATTTTTCTTACTGGTGGGGATGGAATTTTTGAAATACCAACAAAGTCAGCAGAAGCACCTCACAAAGAACCTCGTAAATCAATTCCACCAAAGAAAACTTGCATCAATTTACTAACAAATCCCCATACATGTGAGCATTGAAATATTAAACAATGGCAGAAGATTCAAAACCGCTAGCTCAGAAAACGAAAACCCTACAAGTCTACAACCATCAAATGAGGCGACTCGACCTTTACAAGATTGAATCTTTTAAGATATTAAAGACTACCGAACGAAAATTTATTCGTAATCTTACTCTAGATTCTCCGGAGAAAGATTTGAATTACACAATTGCATTAACGGGTATCTTGACGACCTATTTCCAACTGACTTTTAAAATTACTTTTCGACTTTCTTCTTTGACCAATCATGTCTTAGTTTGTACAGTTTAAATAATCAAAATTAGATTAATACTTTTGTAACCCACTAGACAAACCCTTTATAATGGGCAATTACTATTCACTCTCCTATACTTACCCTATATTTACTCAGCCTCCTATCCGAAACTTATTTCTGATTCCTCTAAGAGAGAAAAGTGCGATGAACATTGGACGGATGAGAGCATATGGACATGAGTCCCAATAGACTCCCAACCACCTGATGCTCATTTTCACACGAAAAGTTCCACCTCTCTTTCTCCTCTTATATTTTATAATCTCCAAATTACCTAGTACATTGCCCTCCCACCATATTCTTCCTCCAACAGCCACTACAAACAAACAACTCTCACCAGACTTGATAATGGTATGAGATTGAATCCTCTATACATTGCATCTATTGGGCCAACACCCAATCCACTTGCTGCCATTTAAAGGTGAAGAAGATTATATATGAAAACAAAAAGAACAAGTGTTGTCACGATTACGTGTAGAGGATTTCCATTCTAAAATGGAAATAAGAAAACAAAACTATGATGTTTTTGGTATGCATTGTTGTATAGTTCATGCTCTTTAACCATTATTTAGAGCAAGATCTTCAAGGGATAGGGGCTGGCAAAGTCCGAAAGCTGCTATCTCAATTGGCCAATGGGCGGAACATGGAGAGGACATACCACCGCGGTCGAAAAAGTGTGTTCCCTTCAGATAACAAGCACTGTAGGCCATCCTCGGCCTTCTTCGTTTTCGATAGAAAAACCAATCCAATCTCGATCTTCAAAAGTGTTTTTTAAGATCAAGGGCCCTTCATCGAGACTTTTCTTTAGTGGTGTGTATTGTCTGTAATTTATAAATAAAGAAAAGACTGGCTATGCTGTTGGTATACCTGTGTCAATCCCTCTCCTTCTCCCCTTGAAAAAGTCCTTATGCCTTTCCCAACATTCCCACTGATTGAATCGCCAGCTCCAAGAAAGCGATAGCATACCTAACCTCCTCTTAATAAGTAATATCAATTTTCATTTTTTATTTTTATTTTTTTGGGTACGAAATATCAACCGGATTAGAAGTCTGAAACATCCGATCCCACAAGGCAGAACCTCTATTATTTCAATGTCCTTTACCTAAATTTTAAAAAAGAGAAAGAAGAAAATTAAAAAAAAAAAAAAAAATCCAAAATACTGAACTATTTTTTGTGCGTAGAGAGAGACCCTTCTCTTCAGTCATTAGTTAAGCCTCATAAAGAAATCATTTGATTGAATGAGTTAATTCGATGATATTTTCCTCCTCCCCCTTTCGATAACAACAGAGTAGAGAAAAAATCAGAGTTTCTATGCAGACCAGTCACACACTAGAAAAAGAGTTGATACAATATACGAAACACTTAAAAGAAGCAAAGATAAGATCAAAGCTAATCAAGCTCAAATAAGAGTTTTGTGTTTGTGGGCTTTGTGTTATTAGTATCAAAACATGATGTTAAATGAAACAAATCGGCAAAACGAAATCTGCCAGACATTTATACGTAAATATATATATATATATATATATATATAAATTCCAACATCCATTTTGAAGGATCTACGGTTACAAGAGGAAATTTCTCATAACGAAATCTGGATTGGAAATTAAGCTTTGCCAAGAAATAAATATTTGCAGACATTTAAGGAAAATAATTATTGTTGGGGATATTCTTTTAATCCAGATCTGGCCTTTCTTTCTTGCTTCGATTTTATTTTTATTTTTATTTGTTTAAGAAAACAAGAGATAAAACAAACTGGATCTGGCTCGACGTGAAAATGCAGATAACAGCTTTTCAGACTAATCCTTATCTTCTTCCAAGTCGAATTCCATCCACTACTGTTTTCTGGTTTTCTGAATCTAATATTGCTCTTATCTTCTGAAACCTGATCTAGCTTTTAGTTTACTGAAATTATGTTCAAAAAGTTAAAAAAATTAAATAAATAAATAAATAAAACATTTCCACACATGAGGGAGAGAGAGAGAGAGAAAGAGTTGTTACCTTTTGAAGATGGGATCTGAGAATTGTCAAAGATGAGAATTAAGAAAATCCTTCCATGTTTTCCCACGGCTTTCTTGAGCTTCGTACTGAAATGTGCTTTGTGTAGCTATTTTTGTTTGTTTGTTTGAGAGAGGATCAGAAAAAGAGCTGAGCAGAGTACCAAGTTCAAGAAAGCCGTGGAAAAGCATGCAACGATCTTTCCAGCCTTTTCGGATTTTGGATCTTTTGTCTCTCCACGTTCACATCTTGAAAACCAGATAACATATCGATCATCTCGAACATTCTTAACTGAAAAGTAATCTCAGTAATCACAAAACCTCAAGAAGGAAGAAGACGAAGAATTACAGAGCAGAAATTGCAAATTTAAGCAATATAATGGAGAATTTAGAGGATTTGAGAAGAAGAGATCGAAAAGGAGGGGATGAGAACACGAAAGAGGAAAGCGATGAAAAGAAGAATGCTCTAAATAGAGATGGTCTGCAGTGTCTGATCCCTGTATCGACAAACCGAGCCCCTCTTTAATAAAAAAGAGAGGAGAGACAAGGACTAAAGAGAAGTAGGCAAAGAGGTAGAATTAGAATAACGAGTAGATGCGAAGAGAGAGAAGGAGAGTGATTAGAGAGAGAGAGAGAGGGGGTATTCCCATAATCGGACGCACGAACTCTGGCCGTCTCGTCTGCGGGGTCTGCGCCCTCCTCTTTTTAGGGGTATCGTTAACTGAATGATTCGTTCGTGCAGTTACGATCCCACACGTGCAACTACCTAATTGTATACCAACTCGTGTCCACCGAAACCGTACTTAGACGGTTCCCGAGGATCATAGACGAATTCAAAGCGGGACGAACCAGGCTCGCTACCATTGGAGCGGTGTAGTTTTTGTCAGACTTCGTTACATACGTGGCTGGCGATCTGAGCGTCGAATGTTTCCGATGCTTTACGTGGCCGGCGATCTACTCACCATTTCCCGATTTCTCCGGCCTGTGCGCCGGATTATCCGCCGACGATTCCCACGTCAACAAATATCTGTCTCTCTCTTTCTCTTTCTCTTTCTCTCTCTTCTAGTCACTTCACTCTTCGACACTCTCCATGAAGGGTCTGAATGCGACGAACTGGGACCATTCTTGGTGGGCCCTGCAGCAGTCTCTCTCCTCAATCAGCACTTCCCTTCAGCAAGTATCTGACTGGAATGACTCCACGTCCAAACCTCTCCCCACACTAGACGCCAGCCGGGCGATAAACGGATCTGGGTCAACTACTCTCATCTCGACAAGACACGGTATGTTTGGGTGCTAGAGTTACGTGCCAATCACATGCCTATTTAAAACCTATCAACTATTGGTACGATAACTTGATCGGCATTCAGTATCTGTCATTTTTGTTATTAGATATATCTCCCTTTATCCTTATATTGACATAAGGTGGAATAAATGTCGAACGTTAACTCAATCAGGCAATCATATGAGCGGCCATCCTATCTCGCCTATTTCTGATTGGAATAAAAGTCTTTCAAAAAACTTTAGAATCACAAGATAGAATGGGAGTAAAAATAAAGGGCCATTTTTGGGTACGAATGTTTCTCCTCATACCCTTGCAACGATCTTTGTTGATGTGGCATTTCTTTTTTTTCTTTTTTTTTCGAAAAGAATAATGTCACATTTCATGAAACCATATTTCTGATGGTGAATCTTCTCCTCTTTTACTATTTTTTACCATCTAAAAATCTATACATCTGTTTTTCCCACACCACATATGAATACATCCACTCCTTTCTATTCTTTCAGCACATCATAAACCTTCATGTCCAAGGATTTTGGGACTGATTGGACAACATATTCTTCATCAAAGAGATCAATCACTGGATATAACATATATTTGGAAGCAAGCCATAATTTCACTCTAGGGCCGATGAATCTTTACTGTGATAATCAAGCTATGTTACACAGCTTCGAATCCAGTTTTTCATGGTAGAACAAACACATAAATATTAATTCACATTGTTAGGGGAAAACTGTAGGGTGGATTAATCAAGACACATTATTTTGCTTCAACTAAACAATTGACATACATTTTTACAAATTGTTTAGGGCATGAACAACATTGGTGTTTTTTCTAATTGTACAATGGGGGATCTAGTGTTTACGGTGGAGGGGGAGGGGGTTAGAGTTGGGGGAAACAAATGAGAAACCAGAGTTTCGAAACCAAGACCTCCTGCCACTGCGCTCCAACTTATTTGTTAAACTTTGGCATTTATGACATAAATGCTCCAACTTGATTACAACTTATGTCTGGTTTAGTTATCAAAAAACTCGTATCCAATGATTTTTTTTTTTTTCGAGATTCACCATCTTCAACAAATGATCCCCTTCTCTTTTCCTGTTCCTCAATCATTATCTGGTTTGATTCACCATCAACAATATGATCATGTAGCCACAACGTTAATAGCATTACAGCTTTACCACAATTAAGATGCACACAACCTCGAATCCATTTTACATGGTAATGAACTTGCTCATTCAAATTCTTTGCAGAAGCAGGTAGAATGGCATCATTGCATAAGTTTCCAACTGCGGTGAAAACCAGCATATCCCATGTACAACCACGGTCCTTCCATACAAGGATACTCTTCCCAGATGAGCAACCTATGGATCTATATGCAACAAGTTTGTTAAGGTTTTCCATAAGTGTGTAATTTCTCCAACTGGTAATAAGCCCCAAAACAAGCAATTCCACAAACATACATTTCCAGAAAAAAGCTAACATAGCCCAGCAAAGAACCATACAAGTGCCACTGGATGTCTCAATACCTGTTTTAACTGTCGGCTGATTGCAAAGGAAGAGCAGAATTTCAATTAGAAAAGCATGTGAATATGCTTCACCCTAAATCATAACTGTTATGCTTGACCATATGCATGAAAGCTTTCTACTAATGCATGCTGCACAAAATGTTACTTGGGACTCTTCTATATAATCAGGACTCGAAGAACACTACAATAATTGTTAAGTCGCAGTTTCTACCAAAAAAAATTTGTTGGTCACAAAAAAATAGAGCCTCTATACTGTGTTTGTGTCAGGCTGTACCAGGGTAATCAGTCACACACTGCACAATCTAATTTGCAGCGGGGGGGGGGGGGG
>NC_056560.1:19673877-19675308 GCF_013358625.1 Macadamia integrifolia
GGGGGGGGGGTGTATCATGTTCAAAAGACAACAGTCTACCTTGCAGCAGCAACAATCAAAGGTCCACCTGCTTATTAACCTGAGCCGATAGGAACTCTTGATCTAAACCATCACATCACTAATTAGGCACAACAATATTATTCTTCTTTGTCTTCTTCATTTTTGCACACAAGAATTTTTCTATTCCCTCTCTTTTGGGAAATTGAAGCAGCAATATGCACTGCATGATTTTTATCCGGGAGACTACATTTGTCAGAAGAGAAAAATCTGACCAAAAGACGAAAGATCCCATATCCAAGATACATTTGTGACAAACAAACTGAGCCAAGTTGAAGAAAAAGGGTATACATACACAAGGATGGGGACCTGGCATCCAGCTAAAAGAAGGCATTGCCAAATCAAGCATCCTCCACATTAGGAGAGATTAATAAGAAACTAAAAGAAACAGAAAATTGCAATTACATTTCTTCCTAAGAATAAAATATACAAGGAAGAAGCAGAAGTCATGAGACCTGAATTTAAAGAACTGTGTTGATATGAAGTGCTTTAAGAAGTGCAGTGGCCATCTGTTTCACTAAGACTTGACCTCCCGACCGCTGCCCATCTCTGCGCTCCTCAATGAGGTTCTGAAGCTTCTGAGGGAGATCGTTCTCAACAATGAGTTGCTTTGGCCGAGGGTGGTGTTCGTAAACAGCCTGCCAGTGTTCCAAGTGAGTATATAGTAGGAAATGGACCAGATAGCAGCTGAAAATACCCATTAAAAATCCATCACAAGTTCCCAAAATCATAAACAAGCCATGAAATCTCTGCTAAAGAGAAGATTCTCATTATTAAGTAGGAAAGCTATTGAGTACCATAGTATTCCAACACTCAAATATCCTTCAACAATCAAATTAAAGACAGTTGAAACCAACAACATTCAACAATTTAGAGAAACTTGGATCTAGTAGTCGTTCCTATATCAAATAAAAGAATGCAAATCTTTGCAAATTATATAAGGACCAAGTGTCTCTATACCGAGGGTATAGAGATTCCCCACCCTCACTGTCATTGGATGGGACTCCCAGGGGTAACAACGACTTCATCTAGTAGGGGGGTAATTATGACCATAGATTCTATACACCGTGGGTATGGGAAAACTTTCACCAGCCAAAACTAACTAGCTTAAAAGGGGGGAAATATTTATTGTACTTTGGTATCTAGGCAATGCATATGCATAAAAACCCCCGCTTTCTCACTCCCATGTTTGGAGAATTTAGCAACGAAGCGCTTCTATACAATGAAAAAATCCAAATTTACCATATGAATTAACTAGAACCAACAAAGCATCTGAGACGAACGTACTGTAAACCTAGTGAGACATGCAGCATACTAGAGCAAGACAAACGCAAATGGTGCCCAGGAAAAGAAAAAAGGGGAGGGGGGGGGGGG
>NC_056560.1:19675328-19688551 GCF_013358625.1 Macadamia integrifolia
GGGGGGGGGGAGGGGGGGCAGGAGAATCTCACCTTTATTAACCTGAGCAGATTAAGGCGAGCTATTGCATCTTGATGGTCAAGCCTTGCAATAAGCAATGGTGTCAAACCATTAACGGCCAATGCTGTATTTATCCGGGATGATTTACTGTATTCCAAAAAAAATATTGGCTAGTTATGAACATTGAAAAAGCAACAGAAATCAATTCATGGATGAAAGGGAAGCCCGTTGGATAAGATACAACAAGAAGTCTAGTAACAGCACAGTGTTGCACCTAGCAGCTCCAATGCCAAAAATTGACTTGACTAGATGTAAAATGATGAAGAACAAACTAAGAGAGAAGAATAGTAATGGTCCAGGATATAGCAGATTGGAAGAATAATTCAGCAGGGTCACTTTCTGCACCAGGACATCTACTAGTGGTCCCATATAATAGTTGGTCTATAAATTTCCACATAGGCATAACATGTAGCATTATACTGCTAGTAATTCTGATTCAGTCTACTTAATAATTCTTAGATATCTTCTTTAAATAAATAAAAAATAAAAAACAAACTAACATGAACACACCGCTTTAGGACAAAAATAGTACATAAAGGGTTTTATTAATAATCCACTACTATGCCCACAAAACATAGATTCTTGATCAACTTGCAACCAGGAAAAGCACAGATTCTTGATCAACTTGCAAGTAGGTATATACAAAGATAACTGCAGAAGAACAAAAGGCTGGAGAGAGAGAGGGGGCACATACGTGATCATTTTCAAGAAGGGCTCCAATATGTTCACGAAATGTTGTTGTGGACAGCCTTGGAAGAATTTCACTAATTTGTGGACTGCTTCCTTTCTCAGTAAAGCTTGTTCTACTTTTCTGTGGTCATTGTCATGTGCCAAGCAGACCGCAAGAGAATCCAAAGCTGTCACTGACCATACCTCATCATCTAATAGACTCAAGTACACATCCAACCCACCGTGAGCCCTCAACTGCTCCCTGGAATTACGGGAAGCATGGGCCATATCACACAGTAGTGGTAGAGCATATTGTTTCAAGGGTGAATCAGATATGATGAAACGCATCAAGTGTGGAATGATTCCACTTTCAGCAGCTTGCTCCTGTCTCCTCTTGTTGATCTTGCAGAGATTGAACAATGCACTAAGGACCTTCAATAATGGAAATTAGTCAGAAAAAATCCACCAATGGATCATTCAGAAGAAACTTGAAAAACTACCATGAAGCTCAGTTACAGGGACAGATTTCCACCTTTCATTCCTAGACTATGATTTATACTTCAGCTAAATGGAATGTTAGTATGCTACCATTCAATATAAATACAAATGCAAAGGAGAAAATTGAAAAAATAAAATTAGATCAAACACTTTTACATTTTTTTGTTAACCAAGGTGTCCGGGCAAGCTTACGCGCACCTCGACTAATCCTCGGGGAGACTAGCAAACACTTTTACATAATTATTCAATAGAATGCAGTAAAGAGACACTAGCCATCACCATGACAAAGTGGACCACTTTGCAGTTTTAAGAGATTATGATTTGCAACAATGAAATTAAAATCCTTTTGTACTCTTAAAAGAATAAAGTATAAAAGGGAAAAAGAACAAAAATTAGTGTTCAGCACATAGACATATGAAGGCATTGAGCTTTCATTAAGGCTGAAAATACAATATGGGACCAACATAAGCCCTGCCTTATTCTCTATATTCTGTATTTGGTTGTGGAAAGCCAAAAACAGAAGACAGGAACCTATCAAGTCAAAGTTGCTTCAGGCCTTTGCTGAGTCAAATTTCGTCACCTTGTTCCTAAGAAAGAGCTCAAGATCTTCACTGTTCAGCACTTCTGAATATTTAGTCTAAATCAGAAAGCAATCATGGTTCAAACCCGAAGAAAGATCCTATTTTTGTTGAGAGAGCTGAAGACTTTCTGCCCAAAAATGTATATAATCTCCTATTTATTTCTAGAAGTCCAAAACTCAAAAATATAAATTCAAAACACGAATACTCACTTCATGATGTATTTGAGATATAAGAGGCCCATCTTGGAGTTCAAGGTTTGGAATCAAATGCCTGATCGCATCTGCCCGCTGAAGATTCTCTAAACAGTTTGCGTCGGTAGACAGATGGTTTATACACTTCAATAACTGCAGTAAGGAAAAAGAAAAAGAGCTGCAACGTTATATATTAGAAATATTTAAATGAGTTGAAGAAATATTATCAAATGAGCTTCTGAACTAACCTTCAACAGAATCGGAGGCTCTATCCTATTAAACATCTGGAAAAGACGGCTGAGCAAACTTTGGCTACACATGTAAGATTTTACAGTTGTATCTGCTTGAGCAAACTCAAGGAGCAAATCAGCAACCTTCTCAAGATATTCCCTAGCCACATCGGTGTTCAATGTTGATACCATGTGAGAAAGTAAGCCAGAAGATGTTGTACTTCCTGGTCTAGCATTAAGGACACCTGAGCCAGAGAGGACGCCTGATGCGGTCTGAGATGCTATCCCAGATGTTGAGACAGCAACCTCATTTGGTGTTGGAGGTCCTACCTTCTTAGTTACTGTTTTGTGTGAAAGTCTTGGAGTATGGTCAAGATTTCCACTTTCTCTTCCACGTACAGAAACCTCTGCAAAACCATGAATGCCTGCTTTACCTATATTGTATTGATGATAATATCAAGGTCCCCAAACCCAACCCCTTGCCTAATCAAGGAAGGTCAGAACGAATACTTTCCCAAATATATTTTAGTTAAACTCGGATAACAAGTTCTATAAATTACCTAAAACAATTCACCTTTATGAAAGCTGTATGAAGTAAAACCAATTACCTGCAAATTCTGCCATCAAGAAATCTAGTTCACCATTTGTTTTCTTTTCCAAAGGTGCATGTAACAGAGGCAGTATACTTTCATGTCGGCCCAACCCAGAGAAGTGGCGTACATAATCAAGCTGACCAGATAAATGTTTAGATGGGGGTTCCTTCTCCAACAAGCTAAGAAGAGGCCGAACCTGGTCTTGCTGATTAGCTGACGTGGTGGGGACCCCATTTGATGCATTTTCCATCTGTTTTAGAGGCTTATCAAAACATAGTCTATTAGCAGAGCTATTGACCCGCTGTGGTCTAGAAAGGTCAGCTTCTGGCCGAGAATGATCAGATTTTTGTAGGTCTAAGAGTTCCAAGTCTTTCAAAGCAGAATCCTTGGTTGGTAGGTTCCCAACATTTTCCAAACCTGCTGGCTCTGGAGATGCAACTGAAGCTTCCATTACAGCATGGCTTGACTGAGGTTTATCACTGTCTCCAGGAAAGTATCTGCTATCGGATCGGTTAATATCTGATCTTTGAGAGTGGGAAGCAGAAGCACGTGATGGTTCCAATGTTCCAGATGAGGAAGGATGATCAGTGATTCCATTCCTAAATTTCAGCATATCAGGTAGATCTGCACCAGAAGGTGGTGTTTCACAACGTGCAGAAACAGGATGATTATAATCCAATGGACCAGATCGTGGTCGTTGAGCTGAACCATCAGCAGGAATCGATCCACCCCCATTTGAAACTGAGGCGAGCCTAGTGGCCTCATTCAAGCTATGAAGGGTGTTAATAAGCCTAATAAGTATACCATTCTTCGCAGCTATGCGACAGAAATCATTTCTAGGTGTTGAATGCTGGAGCATGAAGACCTGCCACATGCAATCGATAGCTAGATGAACCATTTCCCTGGATATGTAGAAAAAACCAATTAATAAGTAACAAAAATATTAAAAAAAAAAAAAAAAAAAAAAAAAAAAAAAAAAAAAAAAAAAAAAACAAAAAAAAAAAAAAACAAAAAGAAAGAGAAAATTTTCAAAATTCTACTACTGGAGAATAGTCTTAGAAACATCAAGAGAAAATAAAAGAAAGTGCCCTGGCAGCCTAACCATCATTTCTACGAAATTGTGTTGGTAGTAAAGAAATCCAGAACAGATCAATAAGATTCTTTGCATATCTACTTTCTAGCTGGACAAGCAGAATGGTCATTGGCCGGTGGTTTCAACCTAGGTCAGTCGTATAAACCTCCAAAGACAAATACCAACTTAACATACGGGCCAAGTAAAAGCAAAATAAAAAGAGGACAGTCTTAACCCAAAGAATGTGTGTCCATATAGGAGCAAAGATAGGCCAAATTGAAGGCCAGTCCTAGGAGCATAGACATGGAATGTGAAGAACATCTGACACACTATGGATAAGTACAAACCTGAATTTTGCATAATCAGCCTCCAGAAAGCCCACCAAAACAGGTATTCCACGGCAAGCAATGAACATCTGCAGAGTCAAGGAGCTGCATGACAGAATCTAGCCTGATTAATCCTGAATGAAAAATCCAATAGAATTTGATGCACTGGAATGTGAGGCTAAATAACAAGTAAATCTAAGAGATGTACACCTTGGCTGACAAAGCTGCTGCAAGAAATATGCAGCCTGCATACGGACTTCCCGAGGACGGTCAGGAGCCGCAAAGCTCATCACAACAGGTATCTGTGAGTTCATTTCACAATTAGTATGGCAATGACTACCCACAATCAAGCATAAAAAAATTGTCTAGTGAAGAAGAAAGTAAACAAATGATGACAGCTTCTTTGTTCTCTAGGCCAACTATTTCAGGGTGCACCAGGAGGACCCAAGTATCAAGTTGAAGGATGATCCTGCTATCCTGTCTTTCACTAGAAAATTCTATAGATCAAACTGCTTGAATAATCCAGAGCTAATATTTGCTTTAGATTGAACCAGTCGACTTCTAGAATGTCGACATGCCAAAGTTACAACACTAGTGGTGGTGGGTCTCAATGGAGTCAACAGGAGAATGTCATCACTTAAAATTGGTATAGATGCATACCTAGACTTACCAGGCCAATAAGACAAGCATTCTCTAGGAAATCAGTATTGTCTTTGATTATCTGATTTATCATTTGAAGCACAGAACATATAACCTGCAACACACAACATTGATAGCATCATACTTTACTCCTCAAACAGCATTGAATAGCACAATGGCGACTATAACCAATCACTGAAAGCAGGAGTCAGAGCCCTCAGATAGCATACTTACACTAGTTTTAGGAACTTCAAGTAGTTCCATTAGAGGGAGCAAACCATGCTGCGTAACATAGACAATTTTCTGCCCGGGGCGCTCATGAAAAAATGCAGTAAGCTTCTGACAGGCAGAGACGATCACATCTTCTGGCTCTTCTGGCCTCAGTGAACCAACTAATCTGGTAAATTCAACAGCCTAAATTTGACAATGGAGACATATAAGGTAACTTAATGGCCAGCGTTAATATTAGGCAGTTAGCCTTATCTATAACCGTACCAGAAGCTATGGTAAGTGAGATAATTTTAAAAAAATAAAAAATAAAATAATAATAATAATAATAATAATAATAAAATCTGACCAAATATCATTCCCAGTCAATTTTTCACAACATATAATGTAAGAGAAAGATATATGATGGAATTTGAGAACTACATAGGTCAGCTTCTAAGCCACCATAATAATATGATAAACTGATATATATACACTTGCACATCTGCTCCAGGGTTTAGCTAATGGAGATATTGACTCTTCCGGGAACCAGTAACACGTAAACCATGTCAAACCAAGACCGATCAATATCCAAACGGAACGGATTCGAACTTCTCCTAGAATAGTTTCCGGTGCGAAATGAAATTCATAGGATATTCTTTTGAGTAATTCAAAGGAGAAATATAAAATTAAAATGACGAACCCCACCAATAAAAAAAAAATTAAAAAATATTTAGAAAGGAATTTGAAAAGGCCTCCAAGGCCTCGTGAAAATAAGGGCTTTCAGCCCTTAAGAGACTCAAATTTGTATAGATTTCCGTCAGAAAATCAACAGAGATGGTTTCCCCGTGGAGCCAGCTGCCTAAGTCTTCTCCGGCAAGTATATATATATATATATATATTCATGCAAAGATACTATGGCTGCATTTGCTGACCTTTAGAAGTGTATCACCTGAAAATTAGAGAGACCTTTTCTGTAAGCTTAAAGAGTACCACAGAAAATAAGACTGCAAGACTTCTGAGGAGAGAGTATGCACACAACAATGGTTTCAGGCGTTTCTACAACGAGGAGAGAAAGAAATTAGAAACTAGCATTCCATCCATTAGATGCTGTAAGAGGGTAACTTTAGAGGGTTTTTAAAAAAATCTGCAGGGGATAGGCTATTGTTTAAGAAAACATTAGTGTAGAATCATGAATTCCAAATAGACAGAAGAGCTCACTCATGTCCTTTCATTATAAGGCATCAGGGATACTGGCTTAGGTGGAGTTAACATGCTAAAAAGATTCATACCAAAAGAAAAAACATGCTAAAAAGACGGTTGACGAGGAAACTACCACAAGTTAAAGCACCCTACTCAAAGACAAAGGGTGTTCTAAATGTGTCAAGACTCTGATGATCAAAGGATTGCAATGTAGGATGGAATCATCTTGGAAAGATGGAAGAGTTATTTTGAACAATTATAAAATGAGAACCACAGGGAATACTGGCTTAGGTGGAGTGAACATGCTATAAAGATGTTTGACAGACACTACCACAAATTAGGCACCTCATATAACATTTAAGAGATTGAGAATAACAAAATATGGAAAGCATTATAATCAAACGCCATCCTGATTGAAGTGAGGAAATGCATGATGTTATTCAAGCAAACCAGTCTGATCAGCTTACCATAATTAATAACCAATGCCTTTTTCTTGGCATCAATTTGGGATGAAACATCATATTTATTTGCTAAATTGTGAACAATCAAGTTTCATTTTGCAAGTCTACAGATGTAAATGTTAGTAAACTACCTACAAAGAAATCCAGAAGCAATAACAACTAAAATAATTAAATACATCAACCTCTTTGACATGAGATAAATAACCATGTTTTTGTTAAAAAATGGAACTTCCACCACTAAAACTTGTTAGTTCCAAAAAGCCACTAACACAACTAGTTAGTAGCTTGCAAACTTCCCCCATTCTATTCAAAATAAATAAATTAAAACAGAAAATCTTCCTCCATTAAAATAAGAAAATACATTATTCATCCAAAAAAAAAAATACATCCAACCGCCATCAACCCTGGCCCACCCAAAGAAACAAAAGATCCAACAAATAAGAGTTCATGCTCCAAGAGAAGCAACACCCACTCCCAATAGGTGCAGTAGCAAATGAAAGACCAAAAAACAATAATCAATAACAGACCGTCAACCCTTCCAGATTTGAACCCACAGCTTGATTAACAAAGCCAATACAAAATCTTGTAACTGTCATCCATAGCAGAGACTGCAGACTTCCAAACTGCCTTCAAAATGTTTGACCCCTTTCCTCTGGCCCCCAACTGACTTTTGACTATCAATCACTGATCTTCAATAAGAGCTAGTTTTCGCATATATTATATAGTCATAAGAAGAGCTATTAACTTGTGACCCACGTCTGCACATCATCGAATATGCATCCTCTAATCTCTAACACAAAGAACAAGCATGCTCTTCCCGGACAATAATTTCTACAATGTCTATGATACCCCTGTGATTTTTTTTTTTTTTTTTCCCCTTGTCTCATCCAGAAATTTGGAATCATCATCTGAACCATCTGGTCATTTGTCTTATGCATCAAAAGGCATCAATGATTTCTGTAACTCGTTAATGTCCATAGGCTTAAAGAGGTCCCAGACTCTCAGCTCCTATACAGCAAACTCGGCAACAATAACAATGACTTCATATTTAAGAAATCCCAACATCCTACCAGAGTCCCTGTCACCAAGGCCAGCAATAATCCATTAGCCAGAATTAAAGAAGGCCTGCTGCCGATTACCCTTCCCATGCAGATCTTCTCCCACAGGTGTGGGATTTCTAGTCACCTAAGGTTTAGGAATTAAGAAACCTCAAGTAAACCATAATCACAGGAAAGTAGGGAACACCCAGAATCAGAGAACAATTGATATCTTAATCAAAAGCAGACTGCTACAGCAGAAACTTGGGTCAAAGGCTTAAAATTGGAAGGTACAACACAACTATATAGTATGATCCAATCTGAAGTTATATTACAATATATGGAAGAATCCTTACGGAATGAGGATTTTTTTAAAACCCAGAGAAACCAGGGAAATCGATTCTAGGGTTTTAATGGTTCAAACAGAAGCAAAGATTTAATTAATATCAGTAATTAATCAGCAAACAGAACCAGTAATTAAAACACAGAATTCAGATTCAAAAAATCTAGATTTTGAAGAAGTTGGGTGCAAGTAGGAGACCTGAATCGATTTGCACTTAGGATTTTGAAAATACGAACTGAACTTTATCATAGAAACAGAAACCCAGAAACGAATAGATCAGAAATCAAAGTCAAGAAACCAGACCAAGAAAATAGAATTTAAGAATTTAAGTTGCAGCAGAATTCTATAATTCAATTGAGAAAAAAAAAGAATGAAACAGAATCTGATTCTAATAATGATAAGGCCAATTGATTAACAAGAACCCATAGTATTTAAGCATGGGTTGATTCATTAACTGGAACTGAAATCTGAAACAAAAAGAAAAGAATTTCCACTAAACAAGAAATCGCAGGATAAAGAAAGTTCAGAATTTCTGACCTGTTTTCTTAGCAAAAAGGAAAAGAGAGAAGAAAAGAAATGACAATCAGGAATCCACCTGATTCACCTGCAGAATCCAAAACAGAAACATGCTACTGAGTCCACAGCAGAAGCACTCCTGAATTCCCAAGAGTCCACACACCTGAGTCCACAGATGAAAGCCTGAAATCCACAGAGCAGCAAAGCAGCAGAGAAAAATCTTCTTTCTTATTCATAGTAACCATGGGGAGGCTGTAGCTTCTTTACACTTATTTGTAAAGTTTGCTAAGACCCAGTCATGATCAGTTCAGGAAAGACTGAACCAATCATGGACTGAAATAGGAAATAAAATAAAATAGAAACAGAATAGAAAACTCCGCAAGCTGAATTTGGGGGTCCCTCTAACTACTAGGACTCTGTCAGAGAAACAGTGGATAGGAAACTAACTCAAAACAGATCAGGACTTATAGAGATCTAGTCTAACCTGTAAAAACAAATTACTAATAACTAATCAAACAACCACACAATTTGGAAATTTTCTAGGTGAACCAGATCTGGTAAAAAGGACCAGAATGAACGAGAAAACTGGTCCAACCAAGAGCCGCAAGCTCTCCTCTTGCCAACTGAATAGTGCATCAACAAGGGATCTAGAAATTATGAAAAAAGTTTCACATAGATATTATCAGTGAGAAAACATCAAGAAGGGACATCACTCTCCTGTAGTCCCGTTTGTAGCACTCTGTTGAAGTTGAACTCTGTACCAGAGGCACCTCCTTGGAACAAGACCCCTCTTCTTTGAGTATGACTGTCCCAAAAGTCTTCCTCCTGTGCACTAGATTGTTACTTCTGATAATGCCTGGAGTGCATCATCGTGAAAAGGAAGCAGAGGAGTTCTTATCAAATCCCACTTGGGTGCCCTTGTTGCTGCTAAATGTAAAACTGGCTCCAGTTTTTCTGCCTCTGCCACGGAAGCCGAGCCTATTAGAGATGGGATCCTTCTCGCTCGTGCACTTTCTCTTACCACTTTGATAATCTTGAGTGATTATCTTTCTGTAATTCATAGATTACAGGGCTTTGTCTGTGACCTTGATGAAGACATTGTTTCTTTTGAGTTCTGTTTTTTTCTGTTATTGATTTTAGGTTCATTTCTTTTTGACTCCAATGGGGAGGCTCACTATTTGGCAAAAGGAGAGACTGTTTCAGATGTGTCACATGCCTGGCAGGTGCATCCACCTCGTTGTCTTGTAAATTTCCCTTTCCTAGGGAGGAGTTTCTCTTCCTTAAATTATTCTCTTAGCTCTTTGCTCGGAAAAAAAGAGAGAGAGACTTTCCCAGCGTTCAACACATGGCTCCTCTTAGAAGAGGTGTCGGCTTATGTTATAATGAACCTGAAAACCATGTCCATATCTAACATTCTTGCATGATAAACCTCAAGCGTTAAACACCAGATCAATTTTAACCACAGGTTAGATCCCCCAAAGAACTCTCATCACATGTCAGAAGAACACTGCTCCTCTTAATGCAACACAAATAAAATCACTATGACGTATTTCACCTATATGGGATAAGCATTAGTTGTCAAAGCAACTACGTGACCCAAGGCATTGGAGGGCACTTAGGCGACAAGGCGCCCCCCAGGCTTCGCCTATGTGCTTAGGCATGCATTAATAGTCATATGTAATACAGTAATGATAATTTATATAACTAGGTTTAAATGCAAAATAGAATCCATATCAATGCAACATGACACTATTATGCTAGTAATGGCCTAATATGAGAAAAGTTTATAACAGGTGATGCATTCAAAAAACCATATAATTTACATTTCCTTAGTAAGTTGGATATCAGTTTATGAAATAAATGTAAAGTAAACCTATATCATGGAACAACTCAGAATGGAAAGAATAATGAGCACCTGTAGGGGAAAAAGGCTCTCTCCAGGCAATTTTTCATCAAACACCTGCTCAATAAAGAATGCATCATATGTCAAGGACGAAACATAATGAGAACAATTTTAGATGTACCATATAATCCATAAAACATACCGAACTGTCAATACCAATCACATCCATCATGATGCGCAACAGGTTTCCCCCATTTGCCTGCCCCGTTCCATTCTCCAACCGTTTCTGAGCCATCCTAGCTTTGAGTTTTGTTGCCAGGTCATTTGATCCCCCATCGTGTGAAGTTCCTTGCTTCATATGTGATGAAGAAGCGTATTTTGAGGCTTCAGATACCCGGTCCTCCTGATTTCTGTCCAATGGTTGAAACAAATCATCCAACAAAGCATCTCCTGGCGGATCACTAAATCTACTCAGCTCATTGCTTCCAGAACCGACCGATGCCATCACAGCCTTCAAAAAGGCAGTTCATCACACCCATTAGATAGGCAGTTCAACAAATGGAAATACATGGATCTATGTAAACTTTCAAACTGTCCGTTAAAATGTTTTATATGGTCTAGTGTTGCACTTAAATAAGTGTGTCGAATCAGTCTTGCTCCATAAGAAATAAACAAGATATACCACATAGTATGCCCCTAGGAAAGAACTCTAATAATAAACCCTTATCATTACAATTTGATCATCACCTCTGAGAAGAATTAACAACTGCTGGAGGGGAAGACATACAATGATAGCATAATTGACGCAGATGCACTACCATCCAAAGCGATTTGGTTATCAAAATGGGGATAAATTGGGTCCCTATTTGGGTCTTTGGTCTAGTAGGATCTTTTAGGAATTTTATTTTTTTCTATTTTGGGGTTAATATGCAATAGGAGATAGCTATTAGGATCTCCTAATTAATTTGAGTTTCCAATTAGAGTAAGTTTCCTTTTCATGTTGGGTTTCTTTTATTAATTATACCATATAACCGTGCAACTAGAATTCAGATTTAAAGAATGGAATAGTGAAGTGTTTGTGAGTGCCTGTGTGGTCAAAAGTGAGTGTGCGATCTTCTCCCCAACATCCTTTTCTTGTGTGAGTCCCTCTCCCCCTGCAACTCTGAGTCTCCTCTCAAAATTCTTCCCTTTCCCCACCGGCCCTCCACCATGGAAAAGTCTATGAAGCAAGTAGAAGCTGATTGAAAACTCATTTTAAGTATTAGAATAATATTTTTAATGCAAAGGTTTGGTTATATAAGTAACATATAATGCACAACCAGCTACTTTAATATTCTATTAGAATAATACATGGATTTTGATCATCCATAGGCTTGTAATGTTTGCTTTCCAGATAAAGTCGTGGACCTGATCTCTTTACATTATTGGGCCTAGATGGAGATGCTGGATTAGGGGGTTGATACGGATCCGGGTTCCAAAAGATTGAAATCAAATCGTCAGGGCCCACAAGAATGATAAAATATCTCAATTTAAAGGTTGAGGGGCAATCTTGCAAATTCAGGAATATTCAAGCCCTTAAAAGAGTGGAAAATACCTAATAGAGTCAACTGGAATAGAAAAGTAAAAGAGGGGTGTATTCTGGAATTTACCAAAGAGAAAGGGGAATATTAGAACACAGGTTTAGAAAAATAAGGGGTTCACTGTAAATATGCCTAATTAGGGGACTTAAGAATAAAAGAAAAAAGTCATCTTCTTTCTTCTCACGCCGCTAACCAGATGGCAGAAACCTTGCTGGTTTCGGCTGATGGAACTCAGCTGATAGGCCTCGGTTTGGCCTGAACTACCAAACGACGAGTCGCAACGACAGGACATCAAGGACAGACCAGAAAACCTCGACAGTTCAGATCTGAACGTGTATTGAACCAGCAACTAGGCTTGGCGATGGCAGAACTCAGATCCACATCTGATTTGGATCTCTTCACAGCAACAGCAAGCCTTGGAGGAGCTGCTTTTGGGTTTGTGTAGGCACAAGCTACCTTCAACCCAACTGATAGGGTCAATCGATGGGACCTAAAACTTCAGTGAAGCTTTCCTCTGGACCAGATACTATCGCCCAAAACAGGGGCTTTCCAGCAAAGGGGGTGATCACAGAATAGAGCCAGATAGAAGACGAAGATAAGAGAGGGAAGAGGGGAAGATGATCAAAGGAAGCGAAGCTATTGGCAGCTTACTGCAACCATTGTTTCAAACAATGGAAACACCATTCAATTCTCAAAATTTAAAACCTCAAATCTGTCTTCACTAGTGTATTACATGGTTTATAAAGAAAATTCAAAGCAGCACATTGGTGACTAATTAAAAATGGAAACTAACCTATATAGAAACTGAAATAAAAATCCAAGCTAAATAAAATACCACAAACTAATTTCTAAGTCTAAAAAAGGAAAGAAAATCAAAAGAGATTTCTAAATCCATCGCCCAACTGCATCAGGGGTGTAGTGCTAGCACTATCCAATCCTCATCAATGGGTCCCCCAGGAGTTTTTTTTCTTAGCTGCTAGAGGCTTGGGGCAAGGTGATCCACAGTCACCATTTTTACCTATCCGTGTTAGTCGTGCTTAGTCAGTTACTCCACAAGTTAGTGGGCCGGTGTTGGTTAGGGTTTTTGGGCTACAGCAGGAGGTGCAGTCACCACATCTGCAGTTTGCGGATGATGCCATCTTATCTTTCTTTTTTTTTCTTTTTTTTTCATTTT
>NC_056560.1:19688595-19693337 GCF_013358625.1 Macadamia integrifolia
GTGGTGGTGCACGGGGGAATGGTTAGTCAACTTGAAGGACATTTTACTTTGCTTCCAGGATATTACAGGCTTCAAGATCAATTTGAGTGAATCCATGGTTGCTTGGGAAATTTTTCTCAATAGGAAACTGAGTAAGCAATTTTTGTTTGGGGTGTAGACACCTGAGTAGAGACTGTCTTACAAAGGTTTACTTCTACAAGTCTCACAAAGGTTTACTTCTACAACACCATGATGGAGATAAAACATAAAAGTGGGCTTATTTATACATGTTGGGCTTTTGGTCCCATGGGTTTGTATTGTAAGAGGCCACTTTAATGGGTAGGAAGGAATGAAAACTAATGTAGTTCAAGCCAAACAATTGGGCTCTAACACTTCCTTATTCGTTGGAGATTTGGGTGGATATTTTGTTGGAAGTTTGGGTAGATATCCAGTCAGCACAAGGAGATATTGATTACGTCCAGATAAAGAATTCGACCACCAGCATAATTGGGAGTATCGACCAGCCTGTCATTAAGTATTTCCAGATTTATATGGAGATCTCGAGCAGTTTAATGAGGAGATTTAATTCCAGATTATTCAAGTGGACCCATGGACAAAATACATGGAAAGAGCATAGAAGAATTGACAGCTCAGATTAGTGTTAAATTTTAAGGAAGTTTCGTCGATGCGTGGGGTACTTCATTGACTAAAATTAGTCCCTATTTTATACTATGTTCTATGTAATTAGTAGTTTTTATTTCTAGGAAACTTTCTATTTCAGTTACTAAATGGATTTGATTTGTCATTAGTTTCCAATTAGGATGATGTCAAGTTGTATGGGCTTCCTTTCCATGCAAGGAAGGATCCAATTTCTGTAATCAATTTATGGTGGCTGCTGGATTTCAGTAGCCAACATGATTGAAAAAATAATAGATGTGTGTTTTGCTCTGTAAGAAATCATCGGTGAGAGACCCAAGTCTGAGAGAGACCACCCCTATCCTTCTTCCATTGTTCTTCGCTATTTTGTTTCTATTTTATTTCCATTCCAATTGGGGTTTATTGAGGACATCAAAGATCCTACTGCAGGTTAAAGGTATCAGTTCCCCATCCGCATGAAAAAAATATGACTATCAGAATACAAAGTGAAAAGAGACCATGGTTCCCGCTCCCCCCTCCCCCTCTTGCAAGAATGGATTTGGGTTGACATGACCTTTGCTAGTGATTCTATTTGCGCCGCTGGAAAGCTTGCCTTCTGTGCAACGATATCCCACATTTGGATGGAGTGTAATCTTCGAAGATGCACTACCAAATCTAGATCTCATGATAAGATTTGGAATGCCATCTTCTTTGATGTCAGCTCCAAACTTGCTTCCCTCCCCCCAGGGGCATGTAAGGGATTTCTCAAGAACATGCTCACTGTGTTTGCTGGGATGCCATCTCCATCTGCTTCCCCTCCCCCTCTCCTCCCCCCTCCCCAAGGTTGTTTTTGGGTTGTGTTATGGTTGCTTTTGCCTTTTTTACCTTTCTTTCCCCCCTGGAGCTGTACATTCTTTCTTCTTGTTTTAATGATATTTTATTCATCCAAATAAAAGAAGAGAGAAACTGGGTACAGTGGAGTGCCATTGTCCAATCATGAACTGTGAACCCATTAACCTTGCATGTGAAAAGATTGTATAGTCCATAAATTTATGTCAAGATCAACAATGCTTTTTCGGCCTTCCAACCACTCTCGACCCAATTTAATAATAACCTAGGGGAATTCGAAATCTTCACAAGAAGCACCATCACAATCTTGAGAAACAGAATATTCGACGAATACATCATCCTCTGACTCAGTGATGATATGATTGGTCTTGGATACCATCTCTACTACAAATCGCGAGTTGAAGTTGTCGTTTTGCCTCACATCAATCACCAAATTAGCAAGCTGTCCATTGGGCAAGCAAATTCTAAATTTGAAGACAAAAGAATTCATGGCCAAGGTTATATTCTCCACAAGCCCACTATGGCGATAGAAAACTCAAGGAAAAGGTTTAAAGGAAAAACACTAAATAAATGAGGATTTAAAAGATAATGGAAAAATTGTAAATAACATAAATCAATCTAATAAAGGAAAACAAATCCAGCAAGTGTAGTATGAACGATGGGATGGGTATATACTTGAAAGAACAAGAGAATAAGTTTAAAAGGAATAAAAGATTGGGGCAGGGGCTGGGCTCTATGGGAATTAGAAAAATAAAACTGAAAAGCAAATAGACTGGATAGGGGAAAGGACAAAGGTTGAAAATTTGGGGTTCAAGAGGGAGACTTATCGTGCAGAATTAATTTGGACGACCTCTACAAAAGCGAAACTGATAGTGAACAAGAAGGAACGATGATGGAGTCCGAGTTCAACCAAGATTTTGACTTCCAATCAATGGCGGCGGATGGAGATCGTGTTGGACTTCCAATCAACGGTGGTGGATGGAGATCGTGTTCGACTTTGACTTAAAGTAGGAGTGCAATTGAGGAGTTCCACTTTAAGGATCGTCTTCCTCTGGAGATGGGAGAACATCGGTTGGAACCCAATAACTCCAACAGAAAAGAATTTACAATCTTTTGTTTATAGAATCCCAGATTCTTACTGACAGTTCTAGGTCTTTTCATATGCTTCTGTTGGGCAAAAATTTGGCGACTTATATCAGCAAAGTAGCAAAATAAGGTATTCTGAGTTTTTGGTTGATCAGGCAACACCCAAATTTGAACTGAGGATAAGGGAAAACCCTTGTGAGGGTTTCACGAAAATTTCATGTGATTTAGTAAAGTAAACAAAATCCCACTCGGACCAAGACAACTTTTACCAAAAGTTTATTGCGATTTTTTTGTTCAAATAACAATTAAGGTGAAGCAGGGTCAAGAACAACAAATCTCAATCTAGGAGTTTTGAATCGATGATGGAACCAAGTACATCTGCTCAATCTCTCCAAAACTTCTTGCTCTTCTTTTTTTTCTTTTTTTACTCTCTCTCTCTCTCTCTCTCTCTCTCTCTCTCTCTCTCTCTCTCTCTCTCTTCTATTCTCTTGCTTTGGCAAGGAACCCTAGGAAGGGTTGATCAAGGTCACAAGGAAAAAGGTGATGGTGGGGTTTTGCTTGATGGGAATCGAAGGGAGGGCTGTACGTTGTGAATTGAGGGGATGGATGGGGTTTCAGTGGGTATAGTGGGTTGGGTGTAAAAGAGAGTTCTCTCTCGCTTTTTTTTTTTTTTTTCACTTCACTTCTCTGTTTCTTCAACAGATTCGTCTTCTTTTTCTTTTTTTTCACAGGTCTCAACAGAGCTAGGCAAGAACGGGGAGTGGGAAGCAAAAGAGAAAATGTGATGAGAAGGGATGGAGATAAAGCAATGAGGAAGAATGAGTAATCCTTCGGCTCTGATACCAAATTGGTGGAGGGCTGGTAGAGAGAGGAAAAAATAATGAGAAGAAACTCAAAGTTGTAGGGGAGAGAGGGATTCACACAAGATGGGGGGGAAATATCGCACACTCACTTTTGGCCACACAGGCACTCATAAACACCTCACTATTCCGTTCTTCTAATCTGAATTATATTTGCATGGTTTCATGGTATACATAATAAAAGAAACACAACATGAAAAGGAAACATACTCTAATTTGGAAACTCTAATTAATTAGGAAACTAAATCCTATTAGTCAATTAGTTATCTCCTACTATTGCATATTAATCCCAAAATAGAAATAAATAAAATTCCTACAAGATCCTACTAGACCAAAGACTCAAATAGGGACCTGGTTCATCTCCGTCTAGATACCCAAATGGGTTCGGATCGTCCAAGGTAGTGCACCTGCATTATTCCGCATATATGCATATGCATAATATATCACTTAAATCTGCCTTACAGGAACATTAAAAGAGCAATGATATATCTTTTTTGTTAATTACAGACAGATCTGATAAAAATAAATAAAATAAAGGGGCAGTGAGTAGTGGAACTTTACCTTTCCAGGACTAATTTTTCCAAAGTTATGTAAACCATTCTCAAGAGCAGAACTTCCTTTCCCTTCATTTTCTCCAGTTATAACATTTTTCCTTTTTGACTCTGGATATTCCACCTCACCATTCACTACTGATTCATACCGATTACCCACACTTGATAGCTCCACTACTCCAGAGGAATTAGTAGAAGCCTCCTCTTGCATTGATGGCAGCTTACCAGGACTAGTTCTTGTGGAGAACCTGTCATACAAGGCTAAGGTGGGATCTGGATCTGAGAAAACATCATCTCTTAGATTAGCATGTTCATGAACAAGATCACCCTTTGAATTCTGATCTGTAGGAGACTTGGCCATACCAAAAGCATCCACTGCTAGTAACTCATTTGTGGAATCCTCCTGCAGCTTGAAAATCAACCAAGTCAATAATAGAATAAACATGAAATCAAATGTTCCAATCTAAATATAAATATTTCTTTAAGGTTTAAAATTCAGATAAAGACGGTAAATGAGATGCATGTTCCATCGAAAGACCAAGCTTCACAAGATAAACAATGATCACAGTTTCCAAGGTTCTCACTTTTTTAAAGTCAGAGGCATCTGTTTTCATTTTCTCTCCAGGAGTGGTTTCTCCGTTACTCTGGTCTCCATTTGAAATTGCTGCAGCCATAGAGATATCTTCCTGTATATTTCTGCATGAAACTGGGATTTTTAGAAATTTATGCTCAAAAGAATTTTAACATCTAGAATGTTTTCTCCTTATTTATCCCCCCCCCC
>NC_056560.1:19693357-19720920 GCF_013358625.1 Macadamia integrifolia
CCCCCCCCCCCGGTTGCAAGAAACTGAACTAAAATTTTTTTAAAGTACCATTCAGATTATCACAGTAAATTCAAGGAGTGATAGTCCAAATGGTTGGACAATTTTATGCTGGTTTTTTTTTCTTGGGTAAAATTATATGCTGTTCCATTGATTCTCAACCAAAGCTTCCCAGAAACAGAAATACATTCTAGAACAATACGTTACTTAAGTACTGAAAACATAATTTGTTTTTTATCAAGACCTCAGATTATAGAATCCAAGTATTTCACTTCCATTTTCACAGTTACCACAAATAAAATTGTAAGTCGCACAAAAAAGAATCCACGAAAACCAAATCTCTGGTCCCTTTCACTCTTTTTTTCCCCTTCCACCACTTTATCTATGGTGAACCATTTCTTCTATCCAACCTTCAGGAGTGACTATGCCCATAGAAAACTTCCAAGTCAGCAAAAATCAAATTCAAAGCTTAGCTTTAGAATATCACTCCAATTGATTTGTTAATGCAAATTGTTCACTGACTGCAATTATGAATCACAAAGAAAGAAAACCATGTCTGTTTGTGCGTGACACAGAGAGAGAGAGAGAGAGAGAGAGAGTGAAGCAATACCGGGTTCAATGGTCGCTACGGGCCCACAAAAGTAGTAAATTATTCAATTTATAGGTACAATGACAGTTTTGTAAATAAACTGAGGTTCAAGACCTTTGAAACAAAAGAGGGAGAACCAGTGATTAAAGTTGTAAGAGGAGGGGTGCTCTGCAATTTCAGAAGGGAAGAGGGGTGATGAAATCCAACTTAAACATGACAGGCTTAATCATAAACACCACTAAAGGGTTCTTAATAATGAATAAAAGAAGAAGAATATTCTTCTTAGAACCAGCAGTAAACCAGGTCCGTTGCAGGTAATAAATCGCATTCAAAACAGATCCAATCCAGCTGAAACCTTAGGATTACATTCTTAATTCAAAGGCCTCTTGACAAACAACAACCAGAAACTGAAGGATGAACAGGAGTGGACAGTAGCAATCTTGAAAATGTGCCCAAATCTCTCTAACCACAACTTGGTTCAGCCTCTTGACAGGCTGAGTCACCCTAGGTCAGAAACAAGTTCCCAAAGTTTCTGGCCCAAAGGATGAGATATGAGGTGATTCTTCTAAATCCCAAGGTGCCATTAACAGCAGGGATAAAAAAGCGGTAATATATAGAGAAGAAATAAGGAATAAGGGAAGGAAAAGGTCCATGGGGAAAACAGAACTTTAAAGAACAATGTTTAAATGACGGCGGACCTCGGCACAACAGTAAGGTTGCTCCATTGTGAACTAGTGGTTGCAGGTTTGAATTAGGAAACAGCCTCTCTGCGAAGCGGGGTAAGGCTGCATACATTACAACCCTTTCCAGACACCGCAGTGGCGGGAGCCTTGTGCACTGGGTATGCCTTTTATAAATCTGGGAAATAAGAAGCTGAGAAGGAGGAGATCACATCTGAAACGAAAGAAGAGTTCAAAGGAGAGGGGATAGATCTGCAGAGACAGATCTTGGCAGCAACAAGGTAAGAACTTTTATTCAATCTCCAATACTCCATCGAATGTTACATGCCAGTTTAAGTCTCCTAATTGGAGTCAAAAACTGAAAACAAGTAAGAATGCAACTGAAACTCTATCTACTAATTACTACCAATGAATAGCAAATTACATAAATATCCCTCTCCCTACGTCTAACTACATTACAGAATACAGAGAGAGAGAGAGAGGGACGAAAAAGGATGAAAAGCCATCTGGCAGAAACTATTCCTACATTGAAAAAAATGAACAAGAAGCTACAAACCTACATGTCGTTGACTACCTGACTGTTTCACCGGACTGCCGAAGAGAGGGCTGCAAAGCAGGTCTTGAGTTCTGTATCCACGGATGCAGAAGTAATGCCTTCGCATCTGGTCTCTGCTTGGCATCCTGAAATATGCTTCTCAATGTCAAATAAAGCAGTTGAATGACTAAAACAATGTAAAAGTAATGTCATTGCACATGATTAACCTCAGACTGAAACATGCTTCTCACTAGCTAAATACAAAATTAAATGACTACATGAAGTTGCAAAAGTCATTGTCCAATGGAATTTTACATAAGTCTAGTCTAACAGGTACAGTCAATCCTTGTTAACACAATACAACTGCAACTTTGCCAATGTAATCTCACACAGCGGGTGCGAAAAGACCACAGTGCCCCGCGCTGAAGATTCTCATGTGCACCCTCCCATTGGCCGTGGGTGTGTACGTGTACTACCGAGTGGTGTTCTCTCGCCCTTATATAAGTGCATCATGACATGAGGATGATAGCTAAGATAGATGTGCGATAAAACCAGGATGGATAAAGTAGGGAATGACCATATTAGAGCTGATTTGAGAGTTGCATCAATTCATGCTAAGCTTCAAAAACGTCGTTTGAGGTGGTATTGGCATGTTCAACGGAGGCCTATGGATGCGCCAGTAAGGAGTAATGATCTAATTCAAATTGAAGGAACTAAAAGAGACAGACATAGGCCCAAACTGACCATAGGAGTAGTAAGGAAATATATGCATAGTCTAGGCCTAGTCCCAATTATGACCTTGAATAAAGCTGATTGGAGGGCAAGGATCCATGTAGCCAACCCCATTTAAGTAGAATTTCACTGCATTGTTGTTGTTATGTTCCTTTCCATTTACTATTATTGTTGTCTTTGCAGGGATACATTTAGTTGGCATAAGGCTGAGTTGTTGTTTGTTTTGTTCACATATATCATCTCATAACTTTTGTTAGAAGAGATGCTGTCCACAGATTTCACAGTTCCTTCATTTTTATGATTTTTATTAGGAACATTTTAATCATAAGATATATTTCTAAAAGCACAAAAGTCTAACCAAATCTCATGACAATTTTACAAATAATATTGGCTAGAAATAAAATAACAAATCCTTGTCAGATAACTTTTTCCCTTGAAGAAATTTATGTTGTGTAACATTTCGAGATGTGCAGTTTATTAAGGTTCTAAAAGAATACTGGTTCCAATACTCCAATAAAATCCCAGGTCCTAATTGATTAGGCGCGAAGACAAATTTATTTATTTGCACAGGGAATTCCAACCCCCCCCCCAAAAAAAAATGTGTACAGGTTCTTAAAGATGTAATGTTGAAAAATATTGAAACCACTCTTAAATACCAAAGCAAAGGGATAGAAAGACTGAAAAATAAAAATTTGATGCATCTTTACATCACCTTCTTAAAGCACAGACGCAGGAAATCAGTAATTTCAGGGGAAAGGTGATCAGGTATTGGTGGACGCTCATCCTGCAAAGCATAAATCCAGTTCATTCAACTGAGAGTTCATAACAATATCCAATATGCAATGGTACTGATGCAGTAAATCTGTTATTTCAGGGGGAAGATCATAGTTATCAGGGTGTCGCATAGGCGACAAGGCGGCTCTGCCTGGATTGGCGCCTTGGTTACCTAGGCAACAAGGCATCGCCTTCAAATAATTTCAGAAAAGTATAAAACAGCTACAGAAAGTAAACTCCACAAGCTTAACAACAGAGATCCACTTATCTTTTTGAAAAGTTAAATAGTAGATACAGCATTTGTTGGTGAGAAGTACTGAATCATTTCTCTATATAGTAGAGTTATACTAGGTCACTTTATGATGATTTACTGAATCATATTGTGAGTACAGGCTTAGCACCCTGTTAAGTGGGGGTGTTATTGTCATTACAGAACTTTAAATAAATCTATAGGGAGAACGATGCACACCACCCACATGGTGTGGGATGGGGCATCATACAAGAGGGGCAGTGGTTCATTTCAAAAAAGAGAAGAAAGAGATAAACACAATGGGTGGTAGCTTGCGGCATATGGGCAAGAGATCGCTGCCTGATCGTTTAGTCTTTGCACCAGCACGGGGGTCAATGAGAGCGCACACAGGGGCATACACATGAATGGTATTTTTCATTTCACATGAGGTGGTTGGTAATTCTGCACACTCATGTGTCGAGATGCAGGGGCTACGTGACGAGGAAGCCTTATTTTTTCCCTATATATATATATATATATATATATATATACACCATATAACAGAACCGATCTATATCAAAATCCAGGGAAATATGGTTCTCCCGGTTCTGTATGGTGAGAAGAACGAGATCGGTGGAATACCGTACTCCGATCCGGCAAGAAAACGATCACTAGGATAGGTGCGATACCGTATCCAGAACTAATTTGTGCAAAATTAAAATAAACAGATAAACAAAGCAAGACAGACTAAGAACTCAAAAATAAGAACATAAAGTAAAAACTGTTTAACTGGATCTATGTTTCAGAATCAAAAGGCATGACTGTAGGTTTTGATCTTAAGATAGAACAAGAAGCAAGCTATATGCTAGATGCAAGATGCAAAATAATTTGAAAATAAAATACACTTTGCTTATAATTTGGAGATCTTTGATTACAAGGCTTGGGTAGGTTTAGGTTAGAGGATTTGAGAAGAAGAAGGGTATTTGGATCTTTGTTGGAGCTTTGGGTTGTTGGTGCTAACTTTTGAGGGCGATCGGACTTGGAGGGGACGATCGGACCTTGAAGTTGTTGTTGAAGACCAGCAGAGCTTTGTGGTATTCCGGCAGAGCTTCGTCTTTGAGGAACTTGAGAGGGGCGATCCTTGGGGAGCTTCACTCTTTAATTCTAATTTTGGGAGATATCTCACAAGTGATTTGTGAAGAGGGGGAGTGTCCTTTTTATAGAAGAAAAGACACATTTACATTTCATTTGGGTTTGCGGCGCATTTGAGTTTCATTTGGCACAATGCTAAATTATATTTGCAACAGTACCAAGTTACATTTCATTTGGAACTGTGCACTTGAATTTGGAATACTATCTGAGGGCACTGTTGGCACCGAAAGTTGAGATAGGTTCCGTCCTTGGATTTGGAATCTTCTATCTTGGCCGTTGAAATGGAATCTTTGGTCTCGTTCTTTGATTTGGAATCTTCAATGATCACACTACGGCATTCCATATGTCTAAGACACTGTTTTCCGCATTGGTTTGATCAAGGAGTTTGTACCATATTTGTTTGAGCCTAGTATTGGCCGGACTGTCATTTAACCTGGGACAGTAACAGTGCCACCTTTCCTCAAAGAGATTGTCCGTGGTTAACTGACTAGGTGAGTTATCAACATCACCAGTCGGCTAGTTTAGAACCATCCTAGCAGACGTTAGGGACCAAATCATCGTTTGGTCGAAGATTTTGATTTTAAGGTAGCCCGACGGGATTTCCGAGAGGTTACCGATTTGAATTTGCCAGAGGTTGATGCCTTAGAGCTGAAGGGCTCGTCATTTGGATCATCCTCGTAGGGGTTTTGGGCCATTTGTTCACTATGACAGTGGGCCAGCATGGAGCCTTTGATAGAACTAAGACTATAGGCACCATCACTGGAGCCCTCATCTTTTGAGTCGGAACCGAGCTCAGCGAGGCGGGCCAGAAGAGCTTCCTTCTCACTTTTGATGCTGGATTTTGATGAGGCTGGAAGGGCCGGAACTGTAAGCACCATTACGGCTTTGAATGAGTGTCGTCTTTTCGCATTTGGAGACATCACAGTTGTCCCACCATTTGACATTGAAAATCCGGCAGAGAACCGAGGCAACCCAGTCAGGGGTATGGAAATCATTGATCTCATATTCCCAGAATAGGATCCATGCCAGACGGCAGTAGAGAAAAAACTGGAGATCAGGTTGGTGAGGATGTTGTATGGAGTGTTTGCAAAATATTTGGTAGGAATCTTGAATTTACGGTGGGAGGATGTCAAACATAGGACCATATTGATCCCACCATCGAGGAAATCAGAGGGTGTCTGGTTATTGAACTTGTAATCAAAACAGAAAAACCAGGAATGGCGATTAATTCTATTTTGGAAGCAGAAAGCTTTGTACCATGCCTCTTGGTAATCATAGTAGGTATAACTAGGAGGGTTATAGGTATTTGAAAAATTTTTGGCAGTGAAAGGATGATTTTTCCAATCTTGGAGGCTGAGGATTTTGCAAATGGTAACAATAGTGTGAGTAACCAGAGATTTGTCATTTTTGTCAAAATTTAGTTTGAATCTGCCAGAGTCAGTATCTACGAGGATGTACTCATAGAATTCTTGTGTCTTTGCAGCAGAGGGGAAATAAAAATGCCACCCTTGGAAGAAAATTCTTTGAGCTATATTGATAGGTGAATCAATATAATTTTGAAGAGATTCTTCAATGGTGAAGAGGTCTTCTTTGAAGGGTTTTTCATGATATTAACTTTTAAGTTTGGATCCCTGAGCTATTTGGAGGGGTTTAGCTTGGGTTGTTTGAAGGCTGGAGCTGGCTTTGTTTGTGGTTTGAAGGGGGCCAACGGCCGAGGAGAGAATCAAGGCATGGGAGTATGGTTTGTTTGCGGAGGCCAATTGGGATTGGCTTCGTGTGACAATTTGGTTTGAGGGGGCGACAGTGGTGCCGTAGCTAGATTTGGATCGGACAAGGGAGTTTGAGAAGTGGACTCCTTCGGGGGAGCCATTCTGAGGAGGTTGATTTGTGGAGTCTGGCCCAATAGGGAATCACGGGTAAGAAAGTTAGGGACAGTTGAATTCTCCTTTAATATAATCAATTTGAAATTCAAAAATTAAAAGCAAAGCTTGCCATCGAGCAAAGATTTGTTTGGATGCAAGATTTGAAACATCATTTTGTAAAACAAATTTGGCTGCGCTACAATCGACACGAACTAAAAATGGTTTATTTAATAATGCATTTTGAAATTTTTGGATGCAAAGAACTATAGATAGAATTTCTTTTTTAATGGTATTGTAATTCTTTTGAGCAGAATTCCAGATACCGGAAGTAAATTGGGGAGTTTTTGTTTGAAAATTCCACCATATCCAATATCTCAGGCATCAGTTTCAACAATTTTAAAAGCCTCAGGATTAGGGATGAATAGGCAAGGAATTTCTTTGACCAGCTTTTTAATTGTTTGTACGGCGATAGTTTGGGTCGAGGACCAAGTATCAAGGTTCTTCTTAAGCCGGAGATATAAGGGTTTGGCAATTTTGCTAATTTAGGGAAGAAAGTCTCGAACATAATTTAGACTTCCTAAAAATCTTTGTATTTAGGTTTTGTCAAGTATTTGGTCAGAGAATTTTTCACCAAAAGAAATGGCACGATCGATAGGGGTCAAGGTGCCATTTTCGATCAAGTGGCCAAGAAAACGAACTTTGGTAAGAAAAAATTCCATTTTACGTTTGGAAAGGACAATGTCATTTGATTTAATAATTTGATAGAAAGTTCGCAAGTGTTTGAAATGCTGATCTACTGAGTCAGAAAAGACTAAAACATCATCAATGTAGACAATTGTAAATTGTCCATAAGAATTGAAGATGTCATTCATAATCTTTTGAAACTCGCTGGAGCATTTTTAAGGCCGAATGGCATGACATTCCATTCATACAAGCCAAAGCAGCTTTTACTTTATGTTCTTATTTTTGAGTTCTTAGTCTGTCTTGCTTTATTTATCTGTTTATTTTAATTTTGCACAAATTAGTTCTGGGTACAGTATCGCACCTATCCCAGTGATCGTTTCCTTGCCGGATCGGAGTACGGTATTGCACAAGTCTCGTTCTTCTCACCATACAAAACCAGGAGAACCCTATTTTCCTGGATTTTGATGTAGATCGATCCTATTATATGGTATCAGAGCCACGATCATTGAAGATTCCAAAGATCCCCTTTAGCCTGTATGAATGGAATGTCATGCCATTCGGCCTTAAAAATGCTCCTAGCGAGTTTTAAAAGAATATGAACGACATATTCAATTCTTATGGACAATTTACAATTGTCTACATTGATGATGTTTTAGTCTTTTCTGACTCAGAAGATCAACAATTCAAACACTTGCAAACTTTCTATCAAATGGCATTGTCCTTTCCAAACGTAAAATGGAATTTTTTCTTACCAAAGTTCGTTTTCTCGGCCACTTGATCGAAAAGGGCACCTTGACCCCTATCTATCGTGTCATTTCTTTTGGTGAAAAATTCCCTGACCAAATACTTGACAAAACCCAATTACAAAGATTTTTAGGAAGTCTAAATTATGTTCGAGACTTTCTTCCCCAAATTAGCAAAATTGCCAAACCCTTATATCTCCGGCTTAAAAAGAACCCGGATCCTTGGTCCTCGACCCAAACTATCGCCGTACAAACAATTAAAAAGTTGATCAAAGAAATTCCTTACCTATTCATCCCTGATACCTCAGATATTATATATGGTGGAATTCTCAAACAAAAACTCCCCAATGAAAACAGAGAACAGCTAGTCCAATTTACTTCCGGTATCTGGAATTCTACTCAAAAGAATTACAGTACCATTAAAAAAGAAATTCTATCTATAGTTCTTTGCATCCAAAAATTTCAAAATGCATTATTAAACAAATCATTTTTAGTTCGTGTCGATTGTAACGTAGCCAAATTTGTTTTACAAAATGATGTTTCAAACCTTGCATCCAAACAAATCTTTGCTCGATGGCAAGCTTTGCTTTCAATTTTTGAATTTCAAATTGATTATATTAAAGGAGAATCCAACTCTGTCCCTGACTTTCTTACCCGTGAATTCCTACAGGGCCAGACTCCACAAATCAACCTCCTCAGAATGGCTCCCCCAAAGGAGTCCACTTCCTCAAACTCTCTTGTCTGATCCAAATCCAGCTACGGCACCACTGCCGCCCCCTCAAACCAAATTGTCACACGAAGCCAATCCCAATTGGCCTCCGCAAACAAATCATACTCCCATGTCGTGATTCTCTCCTCGGCCGTTGGCCCCCTTTAAACCACAAACAAAGCCAACTCCAACCTTCAAACAACCCAGGATAAACCCCTCCAAACAGCTCAGGGATCCAAACTTAAAAGTCAATATCATGAAATACCCTTCAAAGAAAACCTCTTCACCATTGAAGAATCTCTTCAAAATTATATTGATTCACCTATCAATATAGCTCAAAGAATTTTCTTCCAAGGGTGGCATTTTTATTCCCCCTCTACTACAAAGACACAAGAATTCTACGAGTACATTCTCGTAGATACTGACTCTGTCAGATTCAAACTAAATATTGACAAAAATGAAAAATCCCTAGTTACTCACACTACTGTAACAATTTGCAAAATCCTCAGCCTCCAAGATTGGAAAAATCATCCTCTCACTGCCAAAAATTTATTAAATTCCTGTAACCCTCCTAGTTATACCTACTATGATTACCAAGAGGCATGGTACAAAGCTTTCTGCTTCCAAAACAGAATTAACCGCCAATCCTGGTTTTTCTGTTTTGAGTACAAGTTCAATAACCTGACACCCCTCTGATTTCCTCTATGGTGGGATCAATATGGTCCTATGTTTGACATCCTCCCACCGTAAATTCAAGATTCCTACCAAATATTTTGCAAAAACTCCATACAACATCCTCACCAACCTGATCTCCTCCGATTTTTTCTCCACTACCGTCTGGCATAGATCCTATTCTGGGAATATGAGATCAATGATTTCCATACCCCTAACTGGGTTGCCCCGGTTCTCTGCCGGATTTTCAATGTCAAATGGTGGGACAACTGTGACGTCTCCAAATGCGAGAAGAAGACACTCACTCAAAGCCTTACGGGTCTCAAACCAGTTCCAGCCCTTTCAGCCTCATCAAAATCCAGCATCAAAAGTGAGAAGGAAGCTCTTCTGGCCCGCCTCGCTGAGCTCGGTTCCGACTCAAAAGATAAGGGCTCCAGTGATGGTGCCTACAGTCTTAGTTCTATCAAAGGCTCCATGCTGGCCCACTGTCATAGTGAACAAATGGCCCAAAACCCCTACGAGGATGATCCAAATGACGAGCCCTTCAGCTCTAAGGCATCAACCTCTGGAAAATTCAAATCGGTAACCTCTCGGAAATCCCGTCGGGCTACCTTAAAATCAAAATCTTCGACCAAACGATGATTTGGTCCCTAACGTCTGCTAGGATGGTTCTAAACTAGCCGACCGGTGATGTTGATAACTCACCTAGTCAGTTAACCACGGACAACCTCTTTGAGGAAAGGTGGCACTGTTACTGTCCCAGGTTAAATGACAGTCCAGCCAATACTAGGCTCAAACAAATATGGTACAAACTCCTTGATCAAACCAATGCGGAAAACAGTGTCTTAGACATATGGAATGCCGTAGTGTGATCATTGAAGATTCCAAATCAAAGAACGAGACCAAAGATTCCATTTCAACGGCCAAGATAGAAGATTCCAAATCCAAGGACGGAACCTATCTCAACTTTCGGTGCCAACAGTGCCCTTAGATAGTACTCCAAATTCAAGTGCACAGTTCCAAATGAAATGTAACTTGGTATTGTTTCAAATATAATTTAGCATTGTGCCAAATGAAACTCAAATGCGCCGCAAACCCAAATGAAATGTAAATGTGTCTTTTCTTCTATAAAAAGGACACTCCCCCTCTTCACAAATCACTTGTGAGATATCTCCCAAAATTAGAATTAGAGAGTGAAGCTCCCCAAGGATCGCCCCTCTCAAGTTCCTCAAAGACGAAGCTCTGCCGGAATACCACAAAGTTCTGCCGGTCTTCAACAACAACTCCAAGGTCCGATCGTCCCCTCCAAGTCCGATCGCCTTCAAAGGTTAGCACCAATAACCCAAAGCTCCAACAAAGATCCAAATACCCTTCTTCTTCTCAAATCCTCTAACCTAAACCTACCCAAGCCTTGTAATCAAAGATCTCCAAATTATAAGCAAAGTGTATTTTATTTTCAAATTATTTTGCATTTGCATCTGCATACGCTTCTTGTTCTATCTTCATATCAGAGCCTACAGTCGTGCCTCTTGATTCTGAAACATAGATCTAGTTAAGCAGTTTTTACTTTATGTTCTTATTTTTGAGTTCTTAGTCTGTCTTGCTTTGTTTATCTGTTTATTTTAATTTTGCACAAATTAGTTCTGGGTACGGTATCGCACCTATCCCAGTGATCGTTTCCTTGCCGGAGCAGAGTACGGTATTCCACCGATCTTGTTCTTCTCACCATACAGAACTAGGAGAACCCTATTTCCCTGGATTTTGGTGTAGATCGATCATATTATATGGTATATATATATAGGAAAAGAGAACCTACCAGTCTAGCATTCCCACTTCCCACACCAGACACAGCTGGGCATGAAAATATCCACTGCACAAAGGAGCAGCTGGGTCTTTTCCCACCCAGCTGTGTTTGTGCATGAGGAATGCTAGACCGGCGGGGTTCTTTTCTCCGTATATATAATATCCCTGGGAGGAACTCCAAGCTGTAACGGATCAGTTTGCTTTGAAACTCTGACCCTGAAATCCACCATTATATTCTTACATCTTGATTAGCTGGTTTCTTTAGTGGGCCTGGCGAGTGAGGAGTTTATCCTCATCCATTTGATTCATTTCTAACTCGGAGAAAACAAAAATCAACCAAGCTCTCAGATTGGCAGGGAGGTTTCTAATTCCAACAATCATTTCTTTTTTCCTCTCCTCTTTATTTTCTTTTCTCTGTTCTGCCCTATTCCGTGTTCAGGGCCTGCTACAGCACTAATTTATTCATTCTTATATATATATATATATATATAGAGAGAGAGAGAGAGAGAGATGGACAATCTCAGTATAATGAGTACACAAAAATAATTCATGGTTCCTGGCTATCTGGGTAATCATTCCCAAAGATAGAAAGCAAATCATCCAGAATAAACCAGAACCAGAATAATGCTGGCAAGTATAGACAAGAAAGCAGACCTGGACAATGCGAAAAAGTGCTGGCATTGGCTGGAGATCATAGTAAGGAGGAACACATGTGAGAAGCTCTATCACGGTGCAACCAACACTCCAAATATCTGATGCAGCACAAACCCCTGACATTTCAATCACCTGCATCGGATAAATAGTTCATATATGCTTGCAATATTATATATCATATATTTTTTGGATAAATCCATGTACCAGCGATCCCTCACAGTGAACTTCAATTGTTCCTTTTCTTTCGATTTTATAGGACAAATGACTATTTTCAGATTTTTTTTTAACCTATAATATTATTAGCAAAACATGAGTTTCACCTGAATTATATCACAGACTGAAGGAAAATTAAACAAGTCATTATTCTTATAATATGGTTTTACAAAATAATATATATGATCTTTTTTTAATAAAATTATTTTGATTTCTACATAAAAAAAAATTGTTAATATTTACGAGAAAATTTCCGACTTCAATTTAAGCAAAGGCTGCCTTTGATCAATCAGAGACACACCACATCCTAAGTTGAAGTATCTGAACAGATAGTCTTTGGAGATGGCAACATGGGCGAAGCAAAAACTTCCTTAAGGTGTAAGGCCACCAGTACAAGAGGCTAGGATGCCTAACGCAGGATCATTGTGGAGTCTTCTGACCCCAAGTGGTTTGGTTAAGAAAAATTTTTGGTGGCAGTTTCAGAAAGTGGTCCAATCTGGCTAGACAGATATTTAATTCTTGTTTGATGTGCTATAAACAGATACATGCTTTCAGTGCTCTCCAATTTACAGTAAAAACCAAATAAATAGGTGGCCAAAGGCCCTCTTTGGTATCATTTTTCTTTTTTTTATTTTTGTTCACAAAAACATTTTTTATTGCATTTGGTATAATTTATGGAGCTTGTTTCTATATTAAAAAAAAAATTTGATCAAACACAAAATTAAAAAGAGATCAAGAGTCATTTATGTGTTTTGGCCAAAATTGATTTTCAGTTATTTTTACGCTGAACTCTAATGAGCACGTGCTTAAAATACCAATATGGAGGGGTAGAGTAGTCATTTGCTTTGTCATTAGAAATTCAAGGCCCTTGCCCCCTCTGCTTCAGTCCAAAGTGGAGAAAGAGAGCTATAAGGAAGATGAGTGAAGGGAATATCTCTTTACCCGTTGAGTGGCCATTTCTTCAAAAAACCATTTTGCACATAGGGATACCAAACTATTTCTCACAAAAAACCATTTTTGTCAAGTAGTTACCAAACCATTTTTATGATTTGATAGAAAATGGTTTTCATTAATGATTTTTGTTAAATAGGTAAAAATCAAAAAGAAAAAGGATACCAAAGAGGGCCTAAATTCTGAAATAACACTCTTTTTTAGGTACCTCAGGGGCCATCCAATATGGCGTTCCAACAACAGCAGAATGTGTATTAATATCAGCCTCAGTTAGCTTTGTCGCAACCCCAAAATCTGCAAGCTTAACAAGACCCTGAAAGTATAATCATATAAAGAAGTTGCATTCAGCGAGTGTCCGAAAGAAATACAACAAAATAAAAGGGGAAGGACAGAAACCAGCTAAGAGCCTACAATCTGCAAACAAACACCCAGATGTTTCCTTGTTACTTTCATTTCTTTGTTGGGTTAGTTTTCCAATTAGAGAGTTTGTTTCTATTTGTGTAAGTCTTTTATTTTTCTTCATAAATTCCGTAATCCCCATCATGGGAGTAGATTGAAGAATAGAATGAATTGGTTTTGAGTTACTGTGGTGTGGTGTGGTGTGGTGTGGCTTGCTGGCCATAGTGTTCTCTCTTGTCTTCCCTTTGTCTCACTTCCCTCTGTTCCCCTTCCCCTTCCCCCGCAGGACCTTATTATTATTATTATTATTATTATTATTATTATTCTCTTCTTCTCTTTCTCTGTCTTCCTTTTTCTGCTCTATCATTCATTGTTTGTTCTAACGATATTACAGCCCCTTAAAGATTTGTTTCAATCACTCTCTTTCTCTCCCTCTCACCCTAGGATTTGGGTTGAAGGAACCCTTACCAAAGCAATTTGATCTCTGTTATGAAACTGAACGAGAAGTTACTGCTGGTTCTACAGACCATCGCCAATCTTTGTTGCAGGTCTCCCTATTGATTTCCCAGCTCCTTGTTTCCGGTAGCTAACCGATGGAGTGATAAAGCAGGATGAACCGATCCTTCGCTTGGAATTGCAGGCCAAATAAAGATCGATTTAAGTAGTTCTCCCAACTGGAGTGTTCTCCTCTTCCGCTGGTTGTTTGTGTCTAGAGGTAGAAGACAACCTCAATCAGGTTGTTTATTAAAGAGGGCATTACCTGGCAAGTGGCAACACCATAAATACCCCTGTGCTTCTTGTTTAAGTCCAAGTCTGCCCATTACTTACAATTGCTTCCATCTCTGTCCCCATACAAAAAATATAAAAGAAAGTTGTGTCCTAACCCACATACACCTTCCAAAGTAAACCTTTACAATTTTGATTCATTAAAAATTGCCACTCCCCTTTGCCACCTTTGTTATATTAATGGTTCTGCCATTACCCTCCTACTATTAGTAATTGTGTACTTGGGTGGGCCCACAGCGAACCGAAACAGGGTTTCCAAACACCGGGATCACACCAATCTGGGTACTATTTGTCACTTTTACCTCAGGCTCCATTTGGTTGGATAAAAAAAATGAATGGGAGTGTGGAAGAGCCCAAAAATATAATTTGGGTCTTGCCATTTTCCATTGTTTGATTGAATGTTAAGTATCAATCAGCATTCTTGAATTTATGACAACACTTTCTATTATTTTTCCACTTTTACTTCCTCTCAAAACCAAAGGAGAGTTCACATTTTCCATGAAACCAGACACTCGTTAGAAAGTGAAAAATTTTCCAACAATATCCTTTCTCTTCGTTACTTTGCCTCACACTTCCCTTTCCCTTCCCTCCCCTTACACTCAACCAAATGCAGCATAAGAGGAAACATACAGAAAATAAACACATAAAATAAATGCCCAAAGTAGATGACAAACAATGCAACAGCATTATTGTTCTATTAAGCACACATATATAATGCTTAAAATTACAAAATTCAGAAGCAAAACAATTAATTTTTTATGAAAAATACTTGGAAGCACAAAACCAGTAAAACCAAGGTGCATATTGTGATAAAAAAGAACACCTAGCGGACAAGGAGAAAATTACAAATTCAAGACTCAGGAAAATGGTCCTGCTAGGGGCAGGGGACTTGAGGCATTACCCCACACCCCACACCAGAGATAAAAACAAAAACCAAAAAACCAAAAAAAAAAAAAAAATCAAAACAAAACAAAACAAAAACAAAAACAAAAACAAAACAAACAAAGAAAGAAAAATATGTTACCTCTTTAGTTGTCAGTATATTTGCACCTTTGATATCCCGATGAATTACACCTTGCTCATGTAGATAAACCAAGCCTTCCAAAACCTACCATTCAAGAAATATTAGCATTGAGGAAATCAAAGTGAAAGCAGGAAATGTAAAATAAGAATGCATAAACTCAGGTCTCATGCCTGATTTGGCACGCTTTCTATTTCAAATTCATAGGGTGATTTCGAAAATGAAATTGCATTCACTCTTGCTCTTTAATGAGCAGACGGTGAATTTGATGGGAAAATCAGTTATTTCATGTTAAAATAAAACATCGCCCTTCTTCTTCTCCTGACGGTCTCACCACAACCACCCCCTCCCCATTCCCGGCCCCACCCCCGCCACTGCCACCACCCTCTACCAAAGAAATATGGAGAATCTATTCTCAGAAATTGAGTAACCAAATGGACTTTTTATCCTTGAAATATTTCAGATTGATGCAACCAAAAAATATCAATTTCTTGACCGAAAATCTATTTGTTAACTATTTCACGTAAATCAATCTGAAATTGAAATAGAAATCATACCAAATCGAGCCTCAACCACTTGTCACATGTTAAATTTGAGAGGATCAAGACTCATTAAAAGGGAAGTTCCATCCAAGAGATTGAATGGAAAAAATTCAGCATGAATGGATGCCTACAATGTGTATTTTTTAACATTCATTTGGCCATCCTAGAAAATTTGAATATTGCTTCAAAAAGTCCTAAAGAATAGCACTAAGATCAAATGATTAAAAATCATCCGATAGTAACAAAATTTAATATATGTGCATGTTTAGGTCATGATCCCTTGAATGTTGACATGTGCAACGTTATAGGTGTCCAAACCTGTGAACAGGTCTGGTAGCCCCACATTGGAGGCTTTCCCAAATAGACATGCATGCTTGTGCATTAACCTGAGCAATGTAAACGGCAACTAGAGATTCTGGAAAAGGTCCAAATTTGTTTGGTTTGATAATGTTCGCAAGAGAGCCATTTTCCACATACCTACAAGAGAAACATTTAACATTTAAGAGTGTAAATTTGCAATGTGAAATTTCTTGTTTGGTGCATCTGTTACAAAACTCAACCCAACTCACTCTATCTTAACCAAACTACTTGAGGAAGAGTACTTACTCAAGAATTATGTGCAGGTGAGTCTTTGTCTTTGAAGATCCAAGGTACTTCACAATATTTTTATGGTTCAAATTCTGCTAAGTAAGCAAATAAATAAATAAATAATGGTTAGAATCCATAAAAAGTTAACTTAAATTTCTGAGGTTCCTCACATTTGTGGTATCTTAAGCCACAGTTCCTAAAGTTTCATACCTTACTCTTTGGGTGCATCGAACATAGACAGTGTTAGTCCAGTCCAATATTAATGTCATTTGACAAAATTACTCTTGATTTAAAAGGAACCCTGGTTAAAATTGAGCAACCAAGGCCCCCATTTCGAGCAAAGGTTCCTCCACCAGCTACATGGGTTAGGGTTAAGGTTAGGGTATTCTGACGACTTAGAAAGCACCAGACTGGCTGAAGAAGAGGGTTTACTTGAATCAAGAGGCACTTTTTGGGCCTGTGGCTTATATTGGTCTTCATTGGACGAGTTGAATCTAATATTCAATAGTTTTCCTCTAAAGGATGAGAGATGATCTCCATACATATTGGGATTTTGGGTAGGTGGGTCCACCAGAATAATCCTCAAGGAGAAATCATTAGTATGCACTGAAGAAAATCAGAAAAAGGAGAATTTACTGGTGGGGTGCGAGGGGTTTGTAAACATTTAGGAAAGAGCAGGTCAAGGTCTTCGGCTGTGGCAGCAGCGCCAACACACTCGTTTCAGGCAATGTTACAGGTGTTGGGTAAGTGTTCATCAAACCCACAATTTTTATTAACATTAACTTCATTTAATTTGCATGATCATTAACAGGCTATGATTTACCTCAAGTTTTCACCTAAAATGTACTCAACTAGGGATATCAGTGGACAATATGTTCATATGGTCATCACATCATGTGTTCTTTGGGATATTGATTCCAAGACAGGTGTGAATGCACATACGGAGTGTGCATTGTACAGGATCACACAAGAATCTTGCATCTGTTACTACCAGTTGATAAGTAACAAGATTCTCATTTATAAAAATTAATTGGTACCTTGACCTAAGAGGTCCTTGTTGTCGCGGTTATGCATCATGGGTTTTTCACATCAATGGTTGATGTCTTTCTCTAACTAAATATTGGTATACAGGATTCATGTTGTTTGTTTGTGAACGAAAGAGTCACTCAACATGGAATCCACTGCCCTACTATGGAATGTCAAGGAGAAAGAATATCAGTGTATGATTGGACAAAAATATGCATCCGGTAATGCTTTTGTCAAGTTTTCACAAATTATTTTTAAAAACAAATATAATTTATTTGTAATATTATTTTACTAAATGTTTTAACAATGTGTTTTCTTCCAATAAGTGACACAGAATCTCTGCACTAACATGCTCGATGGAAAGGGGATTGGCAGTAATACAATTATGCAATTGCATGCACTATAGTAAGGGTGTAAAATGGTTCGTTTCGGTTTTAAATTGTTTCAGCTTTTCAGTTTCAACTATTTCGGTTTTAAATTTTTTTTTACTTTTTTATGCAAACGGCTTCTTTCTCTTTAATTTTAATCTAACATTGAATTGAATTGGTTATTGTTATATGTTTTCTTTTAATACTTGTAAAACTATAGTAGTTTATATGTTTTAATTTTTATTCAAAAATGTTTGAATGTCTCTAAATTTTTTAGGGGGATTTGTTATTTCTTGTCATAATTGTTTCCTTTAACCATGAACGACTTAACTTACTTTGTTATATTAATTGGTTTTAAAGGTATACCATCAGTTTAACGGCTTGGTTCATTTTAAACCTTTTAGCTAAACAATCGCAATTTTGAAACCAAAACCGAACCCTTTATTAAACGGTTTCACAATTTCGGTGTAAACAGCTCAGTTCGGTTTTGGTTTGGTTTTAACAACCTTACCCTATAGTCCATTATGTTATATTGTTTTAGTTGAGGGACTGATAAGCAACTAATTGGATTGAATTGCGAATTAGTTTTTCTTTGGGGAGATTATGGTACAAAACTTATCTATCAACAACCATACAATATTATTAATAGGATCAATTAATTTATATGGCTTTTGGATTAAATAAGATACCCAATGGGATCCTACCTCTTCCCACATTGTAGTATACAAGGACACTAAGTGATGACAAGGCCATTTGCCATTCGAAGTTATAATCTGCTTGGGATTGCGAATCCCAACCAAACTCTGACTGGAACGCACACTCAAAGTGGGCAACCCATTTTATAAATAGAGGGATGGGAAAAGAGAAAGTCCAATGATTTTTGGCTATTCCCTCTATATCAAAGTGCATTCTCGACGATAGCACAGGTTGTGTGATCGTGTTCCTTGCGTTGCTCAAGTGTGTATGAATTAAGTTTGAGTGGAGGAATTACACATGTGGTTCAAAAGGTAACATGTATCCTCCCATTAAATTTTATCCGGCAAAGTTCGCATCCCAAAGGAGATTGATCCGATCCTCCAAAGATTCAAACGTTGCCGAAAACCCATTAGGACTAATTCCCAACAACAGGAGGCATATATTTAATTCCTAGTGGATATTACTTTCTTGTATTACACATGATTTGAATATGTGGATCTTCCTCCACAGAGCAATCTCTCTGACAAGAAGTTTTGAGGAAGCAATTAGATTGTGTAGGATTTCTTTGGAAGAAGGGAACGACGCTCTCATTCGCATTTGAAGCTTTGGTCTTCCAAGTTTCGAGGAGACCAGAAAAGGTAAGAGGAAGTCAATAAAAAAGTAACCCAATCTTCCAGTTTTCTTCAAGAGACAAAAAGGACAAGGTATTGGATCAGCAAATTGGATTTTTAGTCTTTTTCTGTTTTCAGTTTTTGTTATAAGAGAAAGAAGAGAAAAAGGAGGTAAGATAGTTGTAATTTGTACATTAAGCCCAAGATCAAGAGCCTCTCTCGAAAAGAGAGATTGGGAACAGGAAGGAACCCACGTTTGATCTCAAACAGACACTGGTTTAGCAATAGGAAAAGGAATTTAAATGTGACTTGAATGGCTAAATTGGAGTAAAGTCTCCCACTGAATCACTGATGCACCTAAAACATAATATATGGAACGTTAATCCAAGGAGTAATTTACCCATTAAATATATCAGTGGATATGAATATTTCCCAATACCAGCATGTTGACTTAACCAGAGTGAATCATGATATAAACCCAAGGGATTGTCCATCAGTTGAATACCAAATCATCATTAGATGTAATTGACAATCAAATGGTTACTCTACACAGGATATCAAAGCCAGTCAAATTCCACTAGGAAGACTGTTTCAGGTCATTAATCATCTAGGGAAGGATCAATCACCTTAAATGTGCCTCACATGTACTAGTATGAAGTATGAACTATGAAGGTGATAAACCATTCCTAATAGTCAACCTGACGGGCATATTTTTCTCACACTGACAGTGCATAAAGTTTTAACATAGAAGCTCATGGTAAAGGAAATGGCACCTTTAGTAGATCAATCTCTTGCTGTGATGTAGAACGCATTCGCCAAAGGAAGAAACGTTGCAAAAGGAAAGCAGTTAGTCAATGGGACATTCAAATTCAGAAAAGAGAAGGGAAAAAAATACCTGTTTTGCAAATTGCTCTTGTAAAAAAAATATAGAACCACCAAGGATTTGAATTGAGTCATAAAAATAGAATATACAACCTAATTTGACATAAAGCAAGATATTATCTCTTGAATAACACAAACTGTGACTTAATGTTGCACACAGCAAAAAAATTATGTACTATACATGGAAGAAAGAACAGAGACTACTTCTCAAGCTCCACAACTTGGTTTATCGCTCAATAATTATCAACATTTTGAAGTTTCAACATAATATTTTAACTTCTTATTAACTTCATCAGAGAGCTGTATATCTCTCCAAATTTTTTAGTACTCTGGAAATTTCAGCATCAAGCACCATTTTGCAGAAAAACACAACCATATGCTAAAGGGCATTGAATTGAGAGCTGAGCCATTAGATCCTGATCACAACCCCGCCAAAAAGGAATGTGCATTCAACAATGCTGTGGTACACTGAAGAGAGAAAGGATCCAATATATCTTGAACATAGAAGTCCCCGTTAATCTCACATAATCAATTATTCCAGCCTTCTATCCAACACAATTTTACACACCATTAAGCATCTTTTTCCTGGATCTTGGTCATGTTTCTCTGACAACTTCCATTGGCATAATGGGAATTCTCATAGAAACAAATTGGGAGATGTTGGGAGAAGAAAACCTCAATATTGGGTTAATCGGACAGTCACATGGAAGTTCAAAATTAAAGGAATAGATATCTGTAAGACTATACAATACAGTCTTCAGTTTAAATCTGATAAGTAGAAAAGTTGATCCCAGATGAAAACAGCAACTATGTTCACAAAATAGAGAAGTCAGAACAACTTTCGGTTGTCATAAATGCTAGGGAGAATGTACAAAACCTAATACTGGGATTATTTCTCAAATTTCTAGTTTCTCTTTCTGAAGAAGTGGGACACGCAACAATTATGCACTTGCCCATCCAAAACCATCTCTTATATCTTCAATGAGGAGCTAATAATGAGATGATAAGAAAAACAATTAAGCTAACAATCAAAGGGAAAATAAAGAATTGCGCTTACCCATTAAATCATCCTACAGAGAACGGAAAATAAATATCAAGTTTCTACATCACTGGGAAACTTCCAAGCATTAAAATCAGTGTCTTGAAAACAAAATATAATCACCAAAGCATAAAATGTTGCTCGAGAATGCATAGAAAACGCTCTAAAATCCCTCAGTATGTATGCTTCGCTTTTCCTTTCTCTAGTAGACAATGCTGACCACAATGATCGACCATATGCAAGAATTCAACAGGGGAACAACAATAAAACCCACCGATTAAGGACAACTCAAGATAATCACCCAAAAAAAAAAAAAAAAGGGCTAAATAATCAAGTTCAAAACACTTCAAGTGGGTTTAACATTACAAAATTGTAAATGTTCAGTTCTAGTAATTCAAGAAACACCGGGCATCATACACTGGATGTAAAACTAAGACTCAAGATGTATTGAAAAGTAAAACACAACACTAAAGCTCAGTAACCGAGAGATGAAACAGACCATGATAATGTTGAGATCCTCTTGAGCGATATTCTCCAGAGACACCTGCTTGATCGCAACGAAGTCACCATTCTCCAAGTCGAGGCCCTTGTACACACGAGCGTGCGCTCCCTTCCCGATCTCATCTCCAAGCATCTACACCAAAACAAACCAACCTCACCAACAATTAACACCATCAAGATCTCAAAAGAACACAAAAGCAGAGCAAACCAAACCCTAAAAAAAAAAAAATCAAACCAAGAGGAGAAGAAAGAAACACTCTCGACTCACATATTTGTTGTCGAGCGTCTTCGATTTGTGGAAATGCGAAGTAGCTGCCTGACGAGACATCACTGGATTCTATCAGAGAAACCTCTAAAATCGCACCTTCATCAGCACCGAACAAGATCGTCAGGAAACGAACGGGACCTGCGATTCCCACCGGAGGTCCGAGCTTCCGACGGTGACGAAGAATCAAGAAAAGCAACAACAACACACTCTTTAATTCTGTTCAAATTGGTCTCCGCATGTAAATAAAATCCAAACCCCGTTTTCGCTTCGTTGAGGAGAACAAGCTACAGGGGTAATACGGTAAAATCATGTAGTGAGAATAGATACAGTTATTTCCCGGTAATATTGAGGATTGGTAGTGAATACACACAGAGTGGATTGGACTTAATCGATAACAATTTAGGATTCATGTTAATGTTTATTTACAAAATGGCAATCGTTATTCTCATGGGCGAAAGGATGTCGGTCATCTTACCATTATCCTTTACGGTGGGGTCCACTGAGTCAATTACTCTTTAGAAAAGAGATCTTAGGAAACGAACGTTGTCCATTTCACCTCCGAAGACTCGATGAGGGGAAATGGTGATTGGTTGAAATTTAAATTATAAGGACAGTTGGTTTCAAGAATGGCAGTTTTGATATTTTAGTGAAGTTAGAGATTAGAATATATTCGAAATTGACCGGACGGGTGTTTATGTATGCTGGAAAACAGCTGGCCAACGACGCTGGGTTCACGCCGTCAAGAAGGGTGAGCTGGATCTCAATAAGAAAGCAGTGTGTTACAACAGATACTTTGAGAAACTTTAACCATGATTCACTGGAACCTACGAGTTACACATCAGACCTTTAGTACGACTCTTCAGTGCCAGCCGCTACGACCCATAAGACCATTAACGCTAGAAGCCCGACCGAAATTCCTTTCATTGGTGGTTGGAAGCCTCGAACTAGGGTTGAAACCTTAGCCCTGGGCCCTGACAAGGACCCGCCCCAGTTTGCCCTAAGGCATGAACAGAATTTAGATCAATTTTTTTGGGTAATTTGCAATGCTACTCCTGGAGATTACCAATATTATAGAGACTTCTCCTTTTTTTCACCAAATTAAATTTTGACCCCCTACCGTCAGTTAGTGTCACAGAGTATACCAAAAAGGCTGATGTCAGCTAATATATTTTATTTCAAATATCAAAATGCCCTTAATACTTAAACCTATGTATACTTTGGTACTCGTCCTATATCCTTAACCTGCCGAACTTCATGACTGTAAACGAGAATATGAGAATCATCTGGATGAAGTGCCTCCACCTCCTTCCTTACTTCCTCCACTGCAAAATATTGATCGGTGGACAAGCATTCCGTCAACATCGAAATCCTTCGATCCACGGATGCCTTCTGCCCAAGAAAGGCCCTGGAGTCCCCAAGATTGGCTAGATACAACATATCATCGGAAATGGCACCAACCAAACAAAAGGAACTCACATAAGCGATCTGCGGCTAGGCCGGCCACAAACGCTTCACCAAATGCAAGAACTCCTCCTCAGTGGCATCAAAAGCCTTCTTTATGACATCCGCTGACAATCCCCTTTGTTCCGCCAAAAACCTTGTAGAGATAGTGGAACAAAGAACAAATTGAGTAAGTTCTCATTAACCAATAGAATAATCTAAAACAGAATGAAGAAAAAGGAAAATTGGGAAGGTGGGTTATTGTGAAGATAAGGGAAGAGATGGTTATTGATGAATCGAGACGCTTCAGGGCCACCATGTCCGTCGTAGACGCCAACATAAGTGGCGGAAGGAGATGTGAAGACTTTGCTTTGATCTTCAAGGGAAGAGTTAGCTTGAACGACAGTGATCGAAAAATCGTCAGATGTGTGAGGTTTCAAGTCCATATGCCAAAGAAGTCTGCCTCTGCCGTCGCTACCGCCCAAATCATAAGGTGAAGGTCTCTCTCTCTCTCTCTTTCTCTTTCTCTCCATTGTCTTCTTCCTTGCGCTTGTGGCTGAACATAAGGGGAGGACCTTTTTTCTTCTCTATTGTCTTATTCCCAGTTGAATCTGTTTGTTTTGTTGTATGAGTTGGGTTGGGATTTTTTTAATCTATGGGATGAAGTGGGGTCCTCCTCCCTTTTTCTTCTGGGTGACTGCAATTACTCAGACCCGAAGGAACCCAGATTGAACCAGCTTCCTCCTCTGGTACTTTACTTTCACTAAACGTTTTTTTGTAATCCCTCCCTCACAGATTAGGACGTTTCCCTCATCAGCGACAGCCAATCCAGCCCCTCCCTCACAGGAATCTGGTTTCTGGACTCAGGTAACGATCGTCGTTGTTTTCTTCTTCGCATAAATTCTCAGTCGGAGAGTATAAGGTAGACGCCTTGGGTTTACTTTTCTCTCTCTCTCTCTTTCTTTAAATCTTGGGTTAAAATATTAGTTTTAGTGAATAGGGTATAACAGTCATTTTAACTATTCATTTTACAATGACTGGCGATAAGGGGTTTTATTCTAATTTGGTGAAAGAGAGGGGGTGCCCATATAATATTGACATTTTTCAGGGGGTGGCGTCATAAATTACCCTTTTTTTTTTATCAGAAAGGCAAATTAGGATTGAAAAATTCCTACCATAGGTCAGGGTTAGCTTTGACCTGAAATTTAAAATAGGTCAATCAATGTTAATCCAACCAGTGCAAAAGTTAGGGTCAATCCAACTCAACCTAGCCCAACCCAACCCGATCTGGATTGGGTTGGTATGAACCCAACAGGGTTGGGTCTAGGTTGAATTTTGAGGACCTAGAGTTGGGTTAGGATTACCATTAGCTGAAACACAAAACCGCCGATTGGGAAACACTCTATGGGGAAAACATTGACTAAGAAAGGCACTATGGTCATTTTATACCATTTATGTTCAGACACAAGGCATGATATGTGAGTCCCCTAGTAAACACTAGTATGGATTCGTTCATGTCTAATAAGAGGACCAGACAACAGCATGCAAAATGCCCTAATGCATTTTTTTTTAAAGCAATTATTAGATACTTTGTTTGACGCCATGATCGGTATAAATAATGGGTAAAGGGTAAAATGGTATTTCTGTCCGTTTCAAGGTGATCCAAATTGATATCGATCCCATTTAGGTTTTTTATCTCCCATCAACTGCATGGGAGAAGTTGGAGCTGATTGGCAATGTAGCCCACATCCGCACCTACACGTTAACTTGTTTGATATTAGCTCGATTGATCCTGAAAATCTGACTTGAATGTTAAGTTGATTAGAGGACCCGTAATTTTTTTTTGGTTCGGGTGTATAGAAAATGGAGAGGGTATTCTCCTATCTACAGGGATTTGATGCCTTGGCCAAAGAGGAATATAAAAGCCTTGATTCTTACTGGAGCTGCTGCAGCTGCTCCTTAACCATTAGATTTATGTCAAAGTTAATCATCCCAATATCAAGTAAAAGCACAAATTTCAATAATTGATTAGATCAAATCAGTTTTGAGAGAGAGAGAGAGAGAGAGAGAGAGAAATAAAATCTGAACATGTAAAATGAAGCAATATTGTTCCTGATTCCTAGTAGAAGGTGTAATCACCCAACTATTCTTAAAAAATTGAAAAAAAATGTGGTCATGGAGACACCTAGCCTAAATGTTGCTGCTAAGACTAAAAAGAGATCTAAAGAGGGGGGGGGGACTTAGAAGAACCTAATTAAAAATGCAACCAAAGCAGACATTACGAGTGGAGCAGCAAAGGGAGCTGCCACGTTAACTGCACCGTTGGACCCTGCAGAGGACCCACCAGTCCCATTCTGGCTGGCTGGTGGGGGAGAAATATGCGACTCCAACACCTTAATGATCAACCTCTGTCCTTTCGCGCAGTGGCCAGAGACACCACTGATGAAGTAAAACAAGCCTGGATGATCAAACCTATAGGTAGTGTTGCCAGTGTTGGAGAAAAAGATTGGATGTGAAGAATGACATTTCACGTACTCGTCAGCAGTCACTACCATCACTGAATCCTTATTGTACTTGAAATCTGAAGTCATAAATGTAAATGCACATAATTAAAGATTAGCTTTTAAGGATGACTTATACCTAAATTCCTAATAATACTTACCGATGGAGTCGTTGACTAGGAATCGCTGTTTCGAAGCCCAATCATTATAAAAATCATCATTCTTGGAGGAAGGAACAGCCCAACCTTTGTTATCACCGACTTCGAATTCATGTGAATACACCGAGAAGAATTGGGTGGAAGAAAGGAGGATTAAGCATAACAAGAATTGAGAGGTGGCCATTGTTTTTTCTTTGAAGCTGAAGAGCGCCTGAGCTGATTAGAGAGAAATCTGATTACTTGGGTTGGACTTTATTAGATTTAGTTTTGAAGAGTGTTGTGAGGAGGTAGTTACCGTGTGAAATGGGAGAGACGGTGGAGAGAGAGATGGATTATGGAAGTGGTGGGTTTGTTGGAGATAACCGTTAATGAAGCTAACTTTGACTTGGTCTTAACCGTCTTTCAAATATGAAGATATTCACTTCTGCGAAGTTGGATCCGGAGGTTAAGAGATTGGATTGAAATTTCAAATTTTGTGTAAGATCATATATGTATATAAAGAAAGGGAATAACCATTTTGCGTAAGAATAGGGCACTAGTAATGCACGCATTGGAGGAAAATGAATAGATAAAATTTCCCAAGATCCGCTGAATTGCCTGCCTCCAACTCCAAGAAATACGAGGTCTTCACTCCAGGAATCTGCATTCGTGACAATTAGAACTATGTTAACCAATAGATCGAAAGGGCTGGCTTTTAATTAGTACCATACCTCCCTTCTCTTGGGAAAAAATCTTATTCGATGATGTTTTCGTAAGTGTGTCAATTGGTTCGGAATCAAGTATTTTGTTTGGTCACGGTTTCGGTTTTAAAGGGTGCTAGTATGATCCATAATTGGATCAGTTCCACTTCGGTTATAGAAATTGGTGCTTGTACTAAACCTATCTAGTACCGGTATGATTTCAGTTCCTATTTGGGTTTTATATTTAATTCCTATTTGATGCCAGTATCCAGTTTTAACAATTTTTTTTTTGTAGGATCCAGCTTTTAAATTCGATTCTGCTATAAAGATGACAAAATATAAATGTTCATTTACTAGGCTGTTGTTCTTGCCTAACAAGAGGAGGTTTAAACTTAGACTATAACTTTAACTCTATAAAACAATTTAAATGATTAATTACGTCAGATTTCTATTTAAGTTACATCAAGTGTTTAGTTTTAAGAAGAGGAAAAAGTTACATCAAGTTATTCAGTTCGATTCCGATTAGAACCACCGATTCTTACATAGATCTAGATACAAATCGAACCAAATTATAAACAATCATTTCAAATTCAAAATGTAACCATATTGTAGTCGATTTGGTTCGGTTCAGGGTATTTGGTATGGAAGTGGATTCAATTTCCGATTTTAGTTCCGATTTGACACCCTTATGCTTTCCCATCTTCTCACATTTTAATCATGTAAATCTCATGTCGACATTTGTTTCTCCTCTTTCATCACGTGGGTCCTATGAGAAAATTGTTTACAATCGTGATTAGTGAGGTGGGAGATTCATCCTACATTGGAAGTGTGGGGAACATCTTCCTTAATTTAGAATTATGGTAATCTTAGCATGATGTTAATGACACTTATATATGATACATCCATTGAAACTTCTATTTTTCTCTAGACGTGGGTCAAATTCTCTTCCCTTTAACAAATATGAAGTGCAATGGATTTTAGAAGGGCAAAGCTTTCTGATGATGCCACAGTAGAACCACACCAATGAGAGGGCCACATTTGTTTGATGAGAGAATATGTCAATTTGCGCCCTTTGGTA
>NC_056560.1:19720940-19755224 GCF_013358625.1 Macadamia integrifolia
AGAGATCTTAGGAAACGAACGTTGTCCATTTCACCTCCGAAGACTCGATGAGGGGAAATGGTGATTGGTTGAAATTTAAATTATAAGGACAGTTGGTTTCAAGAATGGCAGTTTTGATATTTTAGTGAAGTTAGAGATTAGAATATATTCGAAGTTGACCGGACGGGTGTTTATGTATGCTGGAAAACAGCTGGCCAACGACGCTAGGTTCACGCCGTCAAGAAGGGTGAGCTGGATCTCAATAAGAAAGCAGTGTGTTACAACAGATACTTTGAGAAACTTTAACCATGATTCACTGGAACCTACGAGTTACACATCAGACCTTTAGTACGACTCTTCAGTGCCAGCCGCTACGACCCATAAGACCATTAACGCTAGAAGCCCGACCGAAAGTCCTTTCATTGGTGGTTGGAAGTAGGGTTGTCAACCGGTCAGGTTGGTTCGGTTTCGATCGGGCTTAATCGGGTTTGAAGACTTTCAAAGGCTACACTGTGTTCGCCCATTTAACTAATCGGGCTTAGTTATTGAGGGCATGGTACACTTTATATTCGATCGGTCGGCCTCGGGCTATAATCGAGTTACCTTAATCGGGCTTTAGTCGGGCCTTAACGGGGCTACGGACATGTTTAATGTTAAACGGGCTTTAACCGGTTTTTAAATGGGCCCTCTTTAAAATGTGCTCTTATATTCTGGCCCACTCATGCAAGTCCAAAAAAATGAAAATAAATCAATAAATGATACCAAATATAACCATTATTTAAAATGTGAACATGTCTTTACTTTTTAGTTTTTGTTCTTTAATTTGGGGGGTAAAATAGGTATTATACAATCATTAAAAGGTCGGGCCAAGTCGGTGCACAATAGGCCGGTCTCAATCGGGCGTTATTCGGTCGGTCTCAGTCGAGCGTCCGACGGTCCAAGTAACAAAACCGAGATCGACCATTTATAAACGGGTCGGGCTCAAGCCCGACACGTTTAATAAATGGTCCGGGCCGGGTCGGTCTATAAACGGTCGGTCCCGATCGGTTTAGTCGGGTCGGGCCACGAATTGACACCCCTAGTTGGAAGCCTCGAACTAGGGTTGAAAGCTTAGCCCTGGGCCCTGACAAGGACCCGCCCCAGTTTGCCCTAAGGCATGAACAGAATTTAGATCAATTTTTTTGGGTAATTTGCAATGCTACCCTTGGAGATTACCAATATTATAGGGACTTCTCCTTTCTTTTACCAAATTAAACTTGGACCCCCTACCGTCAATTAGTGTCACAGAATATACCAAGAAGGCTGATGTCAGCTAATATATTTTATTTCAAATATCAAAATGCCCTTAATACTTAAACCTATGTATACTTTGGTACTCATCCTATATCCTTAACCTGCCGAACTTCACGACTGTAAACGAGAATATGAGAATCATTTGGATGAAGCGCCTCCACCTCCTTCCTTACTTCCTCCACTGCAAAATATTGATCGGTGGACAAGCGTTCCATCAACACCGGAATCCTTCGATCCACGGATGCCTTCTGGCCAAGAACGGCCTTGGAGTCCCCAAGATTGGCTAGATACAACATATCACCGGAAATGGCACCAACCAAACAAAAGGAACTCACATAAGCGATCTGCGGCCAAGCCGGCCACAAACGCTTCACCAAATGCAAGAACTCCTCCTCAGTGGCATCAAAAGCCTTCTTTATGACATCCGTTGACAATCCCCTTTGTTCCGCCACAAACCCTGTAGAGATAGTGGAACAAAGAACAAATTGAGTAAGTTCTCATTAACCAATAGAATAATATAAAACAGAATGAAGAAAAAGGAAATTTGGGAAGGTGGGTTACTGTGAAGATAAGGGAATAGATGGTTATTGATGAATCGAGAAGCTTCAGAGCCACCGTGTCTGTCGTAGATGCCAACGTAAGTGGCGGAAGGAGATGTGAAGACTTTGCTTTGATCTTCAAGGGAAGAGTTAGCTTGAACGACAGAGATCAAAAAATCGTCAGATGCATGAGGTTTCAAGTCCATATGCGAAAGAAGTCTGCCTCCGCCATCGCTACCGCCCAAATCAGAAGATGAAGGTCTCTCTCTCTCTTTCTCTTTCTCTCCGTTGTCTTCTTCCTTGCGCCTGTGGCTGAACAGAAGGGGAGGACCTTTTTTCTTCCCTATTGTCTTATTCCCAGTTGAATCTGTTTGTTTTGTTGTATGAGTTGCGTTGGGATTTTTTTAATCTATGGGATGAAGTGGGATCCTCCTCTTTCTTCTAGGTGATTGCGATTACTCAGACCTGAAGGAACCCAGATTGAACCAGTTTCCTCCTCTGGTACTTTACTTTCACTAACGTTTTTTTGTAATCCCTCCCTCACAAATTAGGATGTTTCCCTCATCAGCGATAGCCAATCCAGCCCCTCCCTCACAGGAATCTGGTTTCTGGACTCAGGTAACGATCGTCGTTGTTTTCTTCTTTGCATAAATTCTCAATCGGAGAGTATAAGGTAGACGACTTGGGTTTACTCTCTCTCTCTCTCTCTTTATATCTTGGGTTAAAACATTAGTTTTAGTGAATAGGGTATAACAGTCATTTTAACTCTTCATTTTACAATGATTGACGATAAGGGGTTTTATTATAATTTGGTGAAAGAGAGGGGGTGTCCATATAATATTGGCATTCTCCAGGGGGTGGCGTCATAAATTACCCTTTTTTTTTTTATCAGAAAGGCAAATTAGGATTGAAAAATTCCAACCATAGGTCAGGATTAGCTTTGACCTGAAATTTAAAATAGGTCAATCAATGTTAATCCAACCAGTGCAAAAGTTAAGGTCAATCCAACTCAACCTAGCCCAACCCAACCCGATATGGATTGGGTTGGTATGAACCCAACAGGGTTGGGTCTTGAATTTTGAGGACTTAGAGTTGGGTTAGGATTACCATTAGCTGAAACACAAAACCACGGATTGGGAAACATTCTATGGGGAAAACATTGACTAAGAAAGGCACTATGGTCATTTTATACCATTTATGTTCAGACACAAGGCATGATATGTGAGTCCCCTAGTAAACGCTAGCATGGATTCGTTCATGTCTGATAAGAGGACCAGACAACGGCATGCAAAAAGCCCTAATGCATTTTTTTTTAAAGCAATTATTAGATACTTTGTTTGACGCCATGATCGGTATAAATAAAGGGTAAAGGGTAAAATGGTATTTCTGTCCGTTTCAAGGTTATCCAAATCGATATCGATCCCATTTAGGTTTTTTATCTCCCATCAACTGCATGGTAGAAGTTGGAGCTGATTGGCAATGTAGCCCACATCCGCACCTACACGTTAACTTGTTTGATATTAGCTCGATTGATCCTGAAAATCTGACTTGAATGTTTAGTTGATTAGAGGACCCGTAATTTTTTTTTGGTTCGGGTGTATAGAAAATGGAGAGGGTATTCTCCTATCTACAGGGATTTGATGCCTTGGCCAAAGAGGAATATAAAAGCCTTGATTCTTACTGGAGCTGCTGCAGCTGCTCCTTAACCATTAGATTTATGTCAAAGTTAATCATCCCAATATCAAGTAAAAGCACAAATTTCAATAATTGATTGGATCAAATCAGTTTAGAGAGAGAGAGAGAGAGAGAGAGAGAGAAATAAAATCTGAACATGTAAAATGAAGCAATATTGTTCCTGATTCCTAGTAGAAGGTGTAATCACCCAACTATTCTTAAAAAATTGAAAAAAAATGTGGTCATGGAGACACCTAGCCTAAATGTTGCTGCTAAGACTAAAAAGAGATCTAAAGAGGGGGGGGGGACTTAGAAGAACCTAATTAAAAATGCAACCAAAGCAGACATTACGAGTGGAGCAGCAAAGGGAGCTGCCACGTTAACTGCACCGTTGGACCCTGCAGAGGACCCACCAGTCCCATTCTGGCTGGCCGGTGGGGGAGAAATATGCGACTCCAACACCTTAATGATCAACCTCTGTCCTTTCGCGCAGTGGCCAGAGACACCACTGATGAAGTAAAACAAGCCTGGATGATCAAACCTATAGGTAGTGTTGCCAGTGTTGGAGAAAAAGATTGGATGTGAAGAATGACATTTCACGTACTCGTCAGCAGTCACTACCATCACTGAATCCTTATTGTACTTGAAATCTGAAGTCATAAATGTAAATGCACATAATTAAAGATTAGCTTTTAAGGATGACTTATACCTAAATTCCTAATAATACTTACCGATGGAGTCGTTGACTAGGAATCGCTGTTTCGAAGCCCAATCATTATAAAAATCATCATTCTTGGAGGAAGGAACAGCCCAACCTTTGTTATCACCGACTTCGAATTCATGTGAATACACCGAGAAGAATTGGGTGGAAGAAAGGAGGATTAAGCATAACAAGAATTGAGAGGTGGCCATTGTTTTTTCTTTGAAGCTGAAGAGCGCCTGAGCTGATTAGAGAGAAATCTGATTACTTGGGTTGGACTTTATTAGATTTAGTTTTGAAGAGTGTTGTGAGGAGGTAGTTACCGTGTGAAATGGGAGAGACGGTGGAGAGAGAGATGGATTATGGAAGTGGTGGGTTTGTTGGAGATAACCGTTAATGAAGCTAACTTTGACTTGGTCTTAACCGTCTTTCAAATATGAAGATATTCACTTCTGCGAAGTTGGATCCGGAGGTTAAGAGATTGGATTGAAATTTCAAATTTTCTGTGTAAGATCATATATGTATATAAAGAAAGGGAATAACCATTTTGCGTAAGAATAGGGCACTAGTAATGCACGCATTGGAGGAAAATGAATAGATAAAATTTCCCAAGATCCGCTGAATTGCCTGCCTCCAACTCCAAGAAATACGAGGTCTTCACTCCAGGAATCTGCATTCGTGACAATTAGAACTATGTTAACCAATAGATCGAAAGGGCTGGCTTTTAATTAGTACCATACCTCCCTTCTCTTGGGAAAAAATCTTATTCGATGATGTTTTCGTAAGTGTGTCAATTGGTTCGGAATCAAGTATTTTGTTTGGTCACGGTTTCGGTTTTAAAGGGTGCTAGTATGATCCATAATTGGATCAGTTCCACTTCGGTTATAGAAATCGGTGCTTGTACCAAACCTATCTGGTACCGGTATGATTTCAGTTCCTATTCGGGTTTTATATTCAGTTCCTATTTGATGCCAGTATCCAGTTTTAACAATTTTTTTTTGGTATGATCCAGTTTTTAAATTCGATTCTGCTATAGAGATGACAAAATATAAATGCTCATTTACTAGGTTGTTGTTCTTGCCTAACAAAAGGAGGTTTAAACTTAGACTATAACTTTAACTCTATAAAACAATTTAAATGATTAATTATGTCAGATTTCTATTTAAGTTACATCAATTGTTTAGTTTTAAGAAGAGGAAAAAGTTACATCAAGTTATTCGGTTCGATTCCGATTAGAACCACCGATTCGTACATAGATCTAGATATAAATCGAACCAAATTATAAACAATCATTTCAAATTCAAGATGTAACCATATTGTAGTCAATTTGGTTCGGTTCAGGGTATTTGGTATGGAAGTGGATTCAATTTCCGGTTTTAGTTCTGATTTGACATCCTTATGCTTTTCCATCTTCTCACATTTTAATCACGTAAATCTCATGTTGACATTTTTTTTCTTCTCTTTCATCATGTGGGTCCTGTGAGAAAATTGTTTACAGTTGTGATTAGTGAGGTGGGAGATTCATCCTGCATTGGAAGTGTGGGGAACATCTTCCTTAATTTAGAGTTATGGTAATCTTAGCATGATGTTAATGACACTTATATATGATACATCCATTTAAACTTCTATTTTTCTCTAGACGTGGGTCAAATTCTCTTCCCTTTAACAAATATGAAGTGCAATGGATTTTAGAAGGGCAAAGCTTTCCGATGATGCCACAGTAGAACCACACCAATGAGAGGGCCACATTTGTTTGATGAGAGAATATGTCAATTTGCGCCCTTTGGTACATCTTTTTTGTTTTTTTGGTTCAAAAAAAGCATCCCCATGATTTTTTCGCTTTATAAAAAATCTATTTTATGAACAAAACTTGATAATCATAGATATCTGAATTTGTCAACCCATAGCGGGTTAGTTAATGACGAGGGAATGTGTTATGAGATGTCATGGCACCCGTTTTTATATCTCGAGAGGTTCTTTGTTACCCTAGTGACGTCGAATTGTTAAAATCATTGAAAAAAAAAAATGAATAATGAAAATTGGACTTTTCATGTGCAGATTAGACTTGGCCTAGACCTAGAAACAGGCTTAGCCTTGGTCCAGGGTAGACTTGGACCAAACCCAAAACCCATGTATCAGCTTAAGAAAGGAGAAATAAACTAGCTTTGGCAGACATACATGGACGGGCCTCCTCTCCAACTACTGCACCCATCAATGCCTGTTCAACAATCATCCAAGGATGAAGGATTGTGAGGGTTTGATCACACATATCAACACCTGTCAATACTTGAGAATGTGTGTCCAAACCTTCTTAGCCTTAGATGGATCTAAAGGCATATCTACCAACACTGTTGATTGGTAGGTTGACCAGTCACCGGTGTCGACTGATCGTCCAACCAATCACTTATGTCAATAAAGGGGTGTAACAGGGCCGGGTTGGGCTAGGTTTCTTAAAACCTTAGCCGAACCCTGAGTCCCCTTAACTAGGCCCAAACTCGCCCTGGCCCTACCCTTCAGGGTTCAGTCCAATTCTTACCCGCCTTAATTGGCAATGTTTTTTTAGGATCAGACCGGGATGACCCTGACCTTGGTTTGCCATCAAGGGCTGGGTATACACTGACCCTACAAAATATGAAATAACTTAAAAATAAAAAATATTCATAATAAATAGGAGATCAAAAATACAAAGTTACAAATTACTTGCCATGAGGAGAACATTCTAAAGCAAACATTCAAACAATACAAATAACTCTAACTATTATGGTAAACAAAGAAGAGATCATCATAAGAAAGCAAATAATCCAAAAAATTTCAATTATTTGTCAAGATAAACGAAGAGATCATCCTAATAAGGCAAACAATCTATAAAATTATGTTAAATTCAAGGTTAATATTAGGGTCAGGTCAACATCAAGGGCAAAAATCATGGCCGGGTTCAGGGCGGGCTGGGTGAGCCAAAAACATCAACCCTTACCCGTCTTGACCTTGACTTAGGGTCAGAAATTTCAGAATTGGGCCACCCTTCAGCGCCAAAATTTTTAGATCGGTACTTATTCGGGATCAGGGCGGGCCAAGGGCGGGTTCAGGCCATTAGAGCCAAACTTGCACCCCTAGTCAATTGTCAGCTTGACTTCATTGTCTGTCAATTAATTCCCTATTTTTTGCCATTGATGAGCCATAAACTCCCTAACTATTCAAGTTCTAGCTTGTTTGAGATCTAAGGGAACTCAAAGAGTTTGGATTAAGAAGCCTCTAAAATTTTCCATATTTATTTCGGTGGGAATATAGAACCCATAAGATGTTTAAGGACACCTATGAAAGACAAGGAGAAACTTCAAAGAGTTTGCACATGTAGTTATGCAGAATTAAGCTCCTTCTCACTTAATCCTAACCTGCTCCAAAGCCTACGCTTTTCTTATTGAGTTTTGTTGCTTAGTAAATATATTTATAGACAAGAGACCGTTACATGATAGTGTATGTATACACCACTGCCCACAATCAATGGGAGAGTGCTAGTGAGCATCTTCAACATGGGATAGTGCGATATTTTTACACTCACTATTCTTGACGTAGGTACATGGTATAGGATAACATTCTTTCTTCATATATTTTGATTACTTTAGGTTAATTTAAATTGATTGAGAGTAGGGTTGCAACAGAGTCAAGGTGGGTTGGGCTTCTTAAGATCCTAACACAACCTTGGGTCCCATTAGCTGGCTCAAGCCCGCCTTGAACCCTGACTCAGAGTTCAAGTGGACAGACCATGTTGGGTATACTCTGACCCTGACCCTATAAAATATGAAATAACAAAAAATTCACTTGACTTTGTATCTAAAAACCTTGAAATTGAAAAGTAAAATAAAAATTTAGAAAACGTCATTAGATAAGTAATTTCTACAAACGTGGTGTACGATAATTATCAAACTTAAAATATTGGCAATGGAACACTAAAAAAATGAGGGTCAAACAAGGCCAAATTAGGGAAAAAATTAGGGCCAAGTGGGCCACAGACATCATTTTTACCTGCCTTGACCCTGACTCAGGCCAGACCGGCCTAAGGACCAGAATTTTTGGATCTAACCCTATACCCGCTTAGGGTGGGTTCGCGTCGCCTCCGATTGATTACCGCGGATTAATGCAGTTACCGGCAAATTCTGTCCGATTCATGCCGATTTGAATCTGAATCGGACTAGCCGATTGGATTACCGATTACGAGTTTTGAAACCCTGCAATATGGGTTTATGGGTGAGCACGTCAATAGAACCTTCCGCCAACCAAAAACCCTTCGTCCTCAGGAGTCAGGAATCAGGACCTCAGCCCATCCCAACCCCTGAAGCTCAGTCTCCTCCACCTCCCGTTCCTCTCCTTGCCGTTGCATCTCACCTCTGGTCGGCTCTGGTGTTGTCATTCTTAGCAGCGAAGCGAACTCCCGGTACTCTCTCTCTATCTCTCTCTCTCTCTCTGCTCTTGAATGTTCGCTTTCTTCTACCTTTTGTAGCAGCAGTGGATCCCCCAGCAATACTGAAAAGTTATTATTGTTTTTTTCTCTTCTGCGCATTAGGGCATCACTTGAGCGTGCTTCTCCAACTCAACCACTATACTCGAGTACTCGACAGCAAACTTCCCTTTCTTCTCTGAAATCTCTCTTTTGCATTGCTTGGTACGTCAGTATTTTCTACTTGAGTGTCTCTCTCTCTCTCATCGAAATATTTGGATTTATATTTGCTATTTTGAATTGGGCCAGATTTCTGTCTCGTTCTATATTGCTTTGATATTCTGGTAGTGAGAATTTTAATAATGACTGCTGGAAAAAACAAAAGAATAGATGGGTAGATTAGCTTCTAGTCAGTTTTTAGGTTTCAGAGCGAGTGCATTGAATGATCATGAAACTAAATTAATGACTGAAGAAAAGAGAACTGAAAGCTTAAGAAATTGGTTGTTCAACGAGTGAAATTTCAGATTGGAATTCTTATACTGTTGCACAGGGAACAAAGTCAGAGAAACGTCTTGTGAGATGGATGATATTTATTCCAATTTTGTTTCAATTGTTATATTATTAGAGTTTTATTCAAAATTTCAAATATGATAATTCATTAATACTGGTGAAAATAGGTACTCCAAATATTAAATGAGAATTTGAATTTTTTGCTTAATTTTTTTGAGTGTTAAATGAATAATTCATGGATTAATCTGAATCTCTATTTCTTATAGAGTTGGCTTAATGTGATCTAATATTCCAAAAGAATGATTCTAACGGATGACCAAAATGGCAGGATCACAGTATAGAGAAAACGAAACCAGAATCAAAGAAATTTCTGTTACTACATTCAAACAGATCAGAATCGTCAAAAACCCAATCAATGGGTCTGTTCTGCTGGCCAAGATGACCTACTGAATATGGACTCAAGCTGATAAAAGAAAGTAGTTTTCTGAAGAATCCTACTGGTACTGATAAAAGCAGACTCTGAATTGATGTATGCAATCAGAAAAGTTGGAGAATTTTAAAGCAGAATTTCAGAATATATAAATCAGAGGTTACTGAAGCTATTACAAGTCAACTCACTCACCCGGAAGTTGAGCCTTTTGGCTCCTTGACCATCTTGACTATCTGAAATTTCCCACAAAAGGCGGTAAGAATGTAGCAGAACACACAAACATTAGCAAATCTGAGAATTAGCAGAAGAACAGAATAACCATGGGGTATAGAGTTATTTGGATCTGATCTGATGTTTCTGATAGAGAGATAGATAGAAAGATAGAAGAATAACAATCTAGGGATCCACCTAAGCCCTCCCAAAATCCACCAGGTGCACCACTGAATTCACATCAGCTCTAATGAATTCACAATAGCTTATTTCAGAAAATTCAAAACCGTATAACTTCTTCAAATTGTTGTTGGGGTGAGAGGATAGTGGGGGCTGGAGGCCTTACATATATTTATAATGTTTGTAAATTCCAAACCATGATTGACTTGGGAAAACTAAGTCAATCCTGACTTGAAACGGATAAGAAAAAACAATTAATCAGAACTCCTCCAAATGATCAGCTTTTGGAGAGGTCCAATCTTACACTAGAATACTTTTAACACTAAAGGGGGAAAAAAATCAAACATGACTGGAAATTACTAAAGCCTAATCCAGCCTGACTAGTATTAAGTAATAACAGTCAGAAAAGGAAGATAAAATTGATAATAGAAACCCCGTGATTGGACTGATCATAAGAGATTCCTGAAGTGACTGGTAATCTAGAATCTGGAACCTCAGGCTCTCAGAATCTGTCAAACTCTGGAATCTAGCCTTGTCTTCATCTACCTCTGGTGGTACTGGTGTGGAACCTAGCTTCTGCATCACAGTTTTTTTTAATCTAATTTTAAATTGGAAAATCGAATTATTCCAAATATCATGCCTTCCGAATGATTCCAGAATCCGAGTTCGTTAACAGTTTAGCCTATCTCGGCAGACACCATCGGCTAAACAAATTTTTGGTGGATTTAAGTTTCCGAATTCTAACTGAATCATTTTATCGAAATCACATTCTGCAAGCTTCTCTAATTATGTGAAATCTCCAAGGAATACTCAAATGAGAAGCTCCCTGCTCTTCCTGCTATTCCGATTTTCTATTTATGATCTGAAACTTGTAAGCTTCTGTCCAATTTAAGTTCCATTCTATACTGTGGTTGAGTTTTTGGTGAGTATCATCACATCCTACTCTTTGTTCTGAATTCAAACCTCCTTTCAATGTTCATACTCTTTTTCTATTTCAGAAGACAGATCAGAAGGCCCAGAACTCTATCCACTTGGTAATATAGGACCAGATTTGAACAATCAAACTAGACCCAAACAACAGGAACTTTTAAACTAGAGAACAACCAAAATTCACCCAATAGGAGACAGCAGCAGTATTCCAGAATTACCCAGTAAACAGAATTTGAAAACCAGAAGTAACAAACCCCAGAATTCTGGAATATCGACTAGCAGAAATTATACCAGAAGCAGAATCAATCAGCAACAGAATTAGGACATAAAATAGGTCACAATCAGTCACCCCAAATTACAGAAATAATGTCGATCTGTCAGGATAGTGACACTGTGAATAAATCAACCCAGTAGCAGTTTTAGACTTAAATCAGAAACTGTTGAAGCACTAACAGTCTTCAATAATCAGAACACATTATTCAGCAGTCCAGAAAATACTATTCAGATCAGCAGAACCAGAATCCAGAAAATAGAAGCTTCGGTCCACTAAAAGGCAAAAATTGGGAGATTTCTAATATCTCATCAATGGCTGAGCAGAAGCAGCCAATATTTGGATCGATCCTCACTGGTATAGGGAGGAACCTTTGATCAAGATAACCAGATCTGGTCCTTCCAGCAGGGGCCGACTGCTCTGTTTTGCAGAAAAATTCTGGACAGAAGTAGAATGGAACTTACCTGGTTGCAGCCTTAGGAAACCCTGAAAAATATATAAGAACTTAAGAGAACAATACTTGAAGAAGAAGAAAACACTTGTAGTAGATCCTCCCGGGCTTCACACTGCAAGGAGTCGAATGGATCAAACACCACTCCCTTCCACTGTGATCAAACACACGGCAGTCTCAGCAGAGACATAGCAGCAAGCTTCTTTTTTTTGTTCATAAATCGTCCCTCTACTGATGAGAGCTCTCTTTTATTTATAATAATGATGGGGTTACAAGAAAATAGAAACCAACTATAGTTTCCAAAAACTGAAATAGGAAACTAAAGAAAATAGAAACTCTTCTAGTTACTAAAACTGGAAATAGAAACTAGGAATTACAAGTACTGAAATTAGAAGCTAACTAAGTACTGAATTGGGAAACTAAATAATGCTGAAATTAGAAACTAAATAAACCCCATCAAGCCAACCTAAAAGGAAACTAACTAACAATCCCGTACTCAATCTTAGAGCCCCTCTTTTAGACCCATAAAAGTGGCCCAATACACTCCAAACCACATGGACTGAAGGCCCAACACATATACAACCAAACCCTATGCTTATCTCTAATAAAACATGCCTATTTTGGTTATTAATCTGCATCACTTGGCTTGGCTTGGCTTGGCTTGTACCACTTTGGAAGACTCAGAAATTGGGCTTTACTAAACTCAAGGTAGAGAGTCCACTCACAGCCACTCGACATAACTGTTGGGTGGGACCGTGGGGTATCATTAAGATCTTGTCTGAATCTGCCCTTTACCATCCACGGAGTCAATACTCAAATAATCAGAAACAGTAGTTGTTCTATTAGTGGAGGGATTGTTGGCATAACTGTTGGGTGGGACTGTGGGGTATCATTAAGATCTTGTCTGAATCTGCCCTTTACCATCCACGGAGTCAATACTCAATTAATCAGAAACAGTAGTTGTTCTATTAGTGGAGGGATTGTTGGGAACTCAGGAAAGTAATTGATAATGGGTTTTCAGAACACCATCTATTCCTCACCTCCCAGTTCTATACAGGCCTATCAAGTAAGAATAAATGAATAAGGATTAAAGTATCGGTATCGGTCGCCGTATCGGTCAGCCAAAATTACGATACGTATCGGAAATACGCCAAAGATATGCACATAAATGGATAGGAAATACTTTTTTAAACACTTATGCATAAAATTTTTGTTAAAAAAAGCTATTGATAACATGTATTATGCATAAACACTAAATTGAGGGTATCACAGTAAGAATTGTAGTTGTCCCATAAATGTAAAATTCTTGTTCCCAACCTTGCTTTCCACTGTAGTTAGAGAGAAATATGGTTGGCAACAACTTTGGAACAAAAACCACTCAAAAAAGCGTGTTTTCTAAAAATTTACCCATCTTTGACATTATATGACTGTAGTGTATTGTATCGGTACATACTGATACTCACCGATATATACCGATCGATACATACCGATACTCGCTGATACGTATTGATACGTACCGATACGTACATTTCACCTCGATTTTATATTTTCCATAGAGTTTCGGTACGTAGCGGTGTGTATCATATTGTATCAGTGTGTATTGGTGCATATCGGTATGTATCGTAGGATATATATCGATACAAAAAGATTTTAAAAATTTGATGTATCGTATCGATGTGTATCGTATCGGTCGGCTAAATTTAAGATACGAATTGAAGGGTATTGTATCGATATCGGAGATACTTTAAACCATGAGTAAGATAGAAAGGATTCGTAGAATGCCCTTCCAGAGTTCTGTTCTATGCAAGGAGAACCCACTGCCACTATCCCATGTACTGTCCATGCCATATTTATTTGCTAATTTCTTCTACGGTCTTATCCATTACAAAGTCCCTAATACGAGAACAATCAGACATTATCAAGGGCTTTATTTATTTTAAGTTAAACTATCAATTCATTCTGTTGCATACTGATCCGTCATGGTACAAAGTGTGATTCCATTAGAAGAGTTTAATTATTATTGTGTTAAATGTAGAGATTCATGTTTTCTGAGTTAATGGAGGGATTTATTTTATTTAGCTACTTTATTGCATTTAATTGACTTGGGTATGCTCCCTTTCATTAAATTGATATTGTTCATGCTATTATTGGGTTGGTTGGATGATGTGCATATTGTATTCTGATTCCTGAATATCCCATTTTTAGAGAGAAAATGTATCAAACATGGACTTGTCAGTGTCCAAATTTTTGCGGTATCCATCTTTTTGAGCCAAATTTTTTTTGCCGTATCCACCAGATGTGCCATATGTATTTGGTTGTTGATAATGGTCTGACTTCGCAGGTAACACGCAACTGAGAAGGCCTAGTCCCTTCTATCTTCTTAATTCACTCCCTCCAACATTCAAATCACTGCTTAATCATGGCGGGCGGAAAGATCAGGAAGGAGAAACCTTCCCGAGCTGCAACTCTGCAGGGAGGCATTCCTTTCCACAAATCAAAAGGACAGCATATCCTCAAGAACCCTCTCCTTGTTGACACGATAGTTCAGAAAGCTGGAATCAAGAGCACAGATGTTATCCTTGAGATTGGTCCTGGTACGGGTAACCTCACAAAGAAGCTACTCGAGGCTGGTAAGTCAGTGATCACTGTTGAATTGGATCCTCGCATGGTTCTTGAATTGCAGTGTCGCTTTCAAGGACCTGATTCCAACAGATTGAAGGTATCAATATTCCTTATTTTATTTTTGTCATTAGGCTTTTTAGGTGATTGGATGAATCGACTGGTTAGAGAGTATTGATTGTTTTTTCACTTCACCTGTTGTGTTTTTTAAATATGTTATATATATATATATATTTCTCCTCTCACTAATTACCATGGAGCTTCAGTAACTGCCCTTGCATCAATTAGTGCTGAATTCTCTTAATTGTTAGAAAAATGTGTTCCTTTTTTCCCCATTGGTTTTCACTTAGTTGTTTTCCTTCTTTCCTGTTTTCCATTAACACTGATGTATCCCATCTGAGTTGAGACTTCACCAAGATATATTCATCGGCAATTTACCTTTATGTCTGTTTACTGGATTTTGAATTTTCATTGTTTTTTTTCCCCCTTTGTGGGGATGGGCACTGGGGGGCAGTAACTCATTCCGTAATCATGCATCCATTTTTTATGAATGGTTTCTCTATAAACATGTCTTTCTGATGTAGTGTTTCTTCGTAAACATGTTTTGATGGTTTGTTTTCGTATTATTTTATTTCGTCTGATTTCCTCTTTTAGATTCCTTTAGGGTTCATAGGTTGACAGTTAAGGTTTGACTGCGACCTAGGACAAGATGTAGACTGTATCTTTAGGAATGGATCCTGCAACCTCCACTTAAAGAGGGGATGCTGCTAGAGAATGGATTGGCAGGCTCTTGGCTTGTTTCTTGTATATCGCTTAGTTGTCATTGTTTCATCTGGTTGTTCATCTTTCATCAAAATATTCATATTTCTTTCTGAACCAGAAGTTATTGAATGGATAATCTCTTTGGTTTTGGAATCAAATCCTATATGGCCAAAATGAATGACATTGAGACTTCCAGAAACATCGGCTCATCTTCATGGAAAATTAGGAATACTATTGAGGCAACCAAATTTGAACATCACGAAATGGTGTATTTGATTTGCTTTTCTGTTTGAAATTTGAAGTGGAGTTACGTTTCCAGGAGTGGCCTACTCATGATCTCCCACAATGTGCTGTCTTCTGTTGGTATTCTACTGGTGAATCTGTTTGTGCACTGGCTGCTAAACTAATCAAAGCTTACCATTCTCTGTGAAACCCTGGTTTCTACAGGTCATCCAAGGAGATGTGCTTAAGTGTGATCTTCCCTACTTTGATATCTGTGTGGCAAACATTCCTTACCAAATTTCTTCCCCTCTCACTTTCAAGTTGTTGTCACATCGACCAGCCTTCAGGTGTGCGGTCATTATGTTTCAAAAGGAATTCGCCATGAGACTTGTTGCTCAGCCTGGAGATGATCTTTACTGCCGCCTTTCAGTGAACACGCAACTCCTGGCCCATGTTTCCCATCTCCTTAAAGTGAGGAAAAACAACTTCCGTCCTCCACCTAAAGTAGATTCTTCTGTTGTCAGAATTGAGCCAAGGAAACCATTTCCCCTGGTGAATTTCAAGGAGTGGGATGGATTAATCAGGCTTTGTTTCAACCGAAAGAATAAAACTCTAGGTTCAATTTTCAGGCGGAAGACTGTCCTCTCTTTGCTGGAAAAGAACTATAAGACCTTACAGGCACTGCAACTCTCACAGAAAGGGTCTTCAGAGGATACAGATATGGCTGAAGACGTGTCTGTATTGGCACATGCTATTGAGGACCTTAATTTGGACATGGAGGATGGAAGAGATGATGAGGACATGGAGATGGAGGGTGATGATGCCGGAGTGGAGGGGTCTGATTTCAAAGATAAGGTGTTGGGTGTGTTGAAACAAGGAGATTTTGAGGAGAAGAGGTCTTCCAAGCTTACAAAAGTGGATTTCCTATACTTGCTTTCCTTGTTTAACAAGGCAGGCATTCACTTCTCTTGAGTCAGGGGTCAAATAGTTTTTCATTATTCTTTTATTCTTTCTTTCAGAACCGTTGTTTATATTATAACCAATTTTGTTTCGTCTCCTTGCCTTCTTAACAAGATAAGGGAAGACTCTGTTTTCTATTCTCTTGTAATGCAGTTTTGCTATTGAGTATGAAATTTGATGTCTTTGTTTGACATGCTTTCTTTTTTCTTCTTAAATCTTGTTCTTGATTCCTCTTATGAAATAGTCATTTACTATGACAGTACGGGCCAGTGTACCCAACAAAACCACCTCTCATCTGTAGGTTTGAGACTTTAGATTTCACCTTTTACACTTGGATCTTGGAACCTCACCAGATGCTCAGACTCATCATCGTCCTCTCCCTTCCCCGTACTTGTCCTCTACCCCAACTTCACTTCCTTGTCCATCTTCATCACCACATTCCCCTGATGTACTGTTTTTTTCAATGAAAAAGAAAAATTGCATTAAGAAGAAAGATAACTTAAGACATCAGTGTTTGAGATGTGAGATTGTTTAGTCATCACCATGTAGGCTATCCTATACGTTAGTAGTACCACTTTGTTACTAGGCGTCTAGGCCTGAGACAAAAAAGAGGTATAGACAAAAAATTATAAAAATCCAAAAAAAAGAGGGACAACATTCCAAGGCCACAAAGTGGTACTGCAATTAGAAAGAAGTGTTCCTAGTTCTCTGGTGTACTGTTTGTTAGCATTTATTCTGTTACTAGTAGTTGTATAATTTATAGAATGTTAGACCTGGTGAAGTCTCTTTCTGTTGTATTCATTTAGATAAGAGTAAACACAGGAGAATTGGACCTATACAAAGATAGATCTTCACAAAGAAAGAATTATACACAGTGATAGAGTAAGGGAATTTTTGTTTTACTTTTATGTGTGGATGATTTGATCATTACTGAGGGTATTCAAACTCTTAAAATTTTTCTTCATCACCAATTCAAGATGAAAGATCTTTATAATCTCAAAATTTTCTTGGGTATTGAATTTACTCTAATTTTTGCTACTTATATTCTGTCTCAAGCTAGGTACGCCTCTGATCTACTCTCTGAGGTTGGACTTTCTTAGCGTAAGACAATTGAGAATACTAAGACTCAATGTCAAGCTTCGTCCCACTGATGGAGTCTCTTTCTGGTCCTAAACTCTATCATAAGCTGGTGGGAAGTTTACTATTTCAAAGTACAGTAAGAGAGGAATCCCCACATCAGTGTGGAGGGAATCTCCTCCCCCCCCCCCCCCCCCCCCACCACACCAATGGCAGCATTAAAAATGGTATCATTTACATGAAACCCACATTGTCGTGAGAGAAAATAAAAAACAACCCCATGTGAGAGGACTTCAGTACACGGGGAACTTTTTATCAAAATTTATAACCAGATTTAGAATGTTTTGGAGTTCAAGACATCAGCATATGAAGTATTGATTGTAAAAATTTCTACTTTAGTAATGATTTGATTCCTTGCCTATGGAAGCATATGACCAAACTTCTAGTGATAAAGTTTTCTCCAAGAGTTTTATTCACTGAACTCTGGGCGCACATGAAAAGCTCAATCCTGTTTAGATCTCTCTTCTGTGCCTTAGAATGTGGCTTATGATCCATGCTACACCAAACTTGGCCTTTGTAGAAACTTGAGACTTTAATGGAAAGCTCGGGTACAAGCAAAGAACCTTCTTATGTAGAGCATCTAATAATCAAGAGCTCAAGAGTGATCCTCTCCAACAATCCCAACTCCCCAGCGCACATGGAATGGCTGGGAGGACCTGGGCACACACCCCAAGGTCCACTCAACCATCCGATGCACTTTGGGCACATTGGAGAGCATCCTGGTTCGCTACTAAGATGCAGTCCAGAAAATACAGTTCAAAACATATGAAATCCTTTTCAAGACTTCTTTGACAATAAGACGTCACAATCCCTGCCCAACAATCCACTTTCTCACTCCCAGCAGATGTTTGGATCCACTCATCTGATGATCATGGGGATTGAATGCATCCTGTAAGAGTTGAGGAGCTTCCATGGCAGCGGGAGAGGCACAGCCACTTGGTCCTCTCGTCTCCCCTCTCCTATTTTCAAGCTTAAGGCAGTAGTCTCCAGGAGGCCAAGTGGTTGCCTCTCCGTCAGGGAGTCAAAACAGTGATTGACAAAAGCATACTCAGTTGTTGCAGATTTAATCAAGCTTGTACCACGAAAATTCAACTGTCAATGGAAGAGCATCGATTAAGTCCCATCTGCTAAATGATGTGCCTTGCTACCAATGTGGTTCTGTAGCTTCGAGCCACCTTAATCTTTTGCTTAATGCAGGATTATAATTACAAAATCAATGAAGAAGTAAATCTGTGAAAATTATCTTAACCTGCAAACCAATTGTAAAGGAGCAATACATTAACCAGCATTATTTTGGTGTAAAATTCTGTGCTTGAGGAAAAATCATGCATCCAAGTTGCAATCTATTAAGACTACCAAAACACCAAAGGAACCATGAGTGTCGATGCCGTTTGACCAAGACAGAAAACTCCGATGAAAAAAACCTGGACAGAATACAAAATTGAAACATTCCCTTTACCTTAGAAAAAAAAAAACAAAAATATATATCCACTCGAAAAGTAATGACTCATTGAGCTGCTGAGAACATGTGCTCGAAGAAATTGATAAACAAGAGTGAGCTAATTAAAACAGAAGCATGTAGGACAAAAAATAATTAAGCCCTTCAATATGGACCTCAAGCCTCCTTTTCTCTACTCTCCTACAGTTAAACCAAACCCGAATTTGTAGTCTTTCTTCAAGTGATCAATCTGCAAACAGAAACAGCAGAAAACCAACAGATGGATTATTTAAATAAAAAAAGGGTTCTGATGAACAAAGACAGTAAGAGTTCCATAAGGAAAACAATAAAACCATGTCACAAAAAATGTCAGATTCTTGATATGAAACTTGGCCTTTTGTACCCCAGTAAATGAAAATCTGGTGATTTGATTGGACCCAGCGAAAGGTAAATCTAGGCAAATGTCGGTTCAATAATCAAACTATTTGCAAAATTGTGGTTATATTGGTTCACCGCAACTCCCAGACCATTACACGGTCTGGGCTAGGATGTAAGTCCCCATCCCCATTGCATATGTTCCAAGATACAAGGATAAGAACTCCTTCCTATTTCAATTTGGAATATACACGCCACTTCTGAGTTTTCCAAGATCGCTTGGACCGAAGCCATAAGAGGTGCATCGGAAGCATCAATTGACAAACAGACCCTCACCTCAGCAGAAAGAATAAAATTGAGACCCATATTCAACCGTTCTTCCAGGAAAGCAGCTGTGCAACCATTGGTATCAATCTTCCCTCTGAGACGACACTGCAGCCAAAAAGTTTCGTAGTCCATGAAATCCCCATCTTGTTATCAAAAAATAAAATAAAATTCCCTATCTTCTTCCTTTTCAAACAAAAATAAATCCTCCAAGATTCAAAAACTAAAATAATACAGGAGTTGAATCTATGGCTTCCATTGGTCAAAATACCCTGATCTATTTTGAATAATAAAAATTACCTGTCGTAGGATGTAATCATAACCGAAACTTGCTGTAACGTCTCTTGACATGTAGTTGTACATAAAATCTGACGCAAGAGAAACCTGCAAGGCTTGACAGCAACATAAGACGACAGCACGCAATGCATAACTACAATGCCAGTCACAAGAAATTCTCCAACGCAGAATTGCCTACCTTCTCAGATACCTTCTGCACATAGCTAAGAGCAACCATGCCTGTGCTAGCAACTTGCCCAGTTGCAACCTACAGGGAAGAAATCAAACCTCTTGAGTGTAAAACATTACCATTTTCTTAACAACAGATTATGGATCTACTATCCTACTGAGTACAATAAAATTTGAACATATAACAAAACTGCCTAGAGCAGTTGGTGAGGTTGTAGTGTGCAAAAAGCCCACCTCACCAGGACGTCTCGAGTTCAAGTCTCCTAGCTGTTACTTTCCTCCTCCCCCCTTCTATAGTGTATCCATCTTAAAAAAATAATAATAAAAATAAAAATAAAAATTGAACACATGAAAATCATTTGCTCCTGTTTTCTATGTCCTGTACTCCTGTCCACTTTGTAAATACAAGAACTTAAAGGAATCCCCCCACTTGGTGGAGGGAAACCACAAACATACAATAATGAATAAAAAAAGCATTTGTACCCCCAAGCAATTACAAATAAAATTGTTGTGAAAAGTAACCAGATGGCAGAGCGGGAAAGAGGGGAATAACTCCAAATATAGGCAAATTATAGGCCTAGCATATTCGCACATGAATTTAACTTGAAAATGCACCAACTAAATCCAAAACCAGCACTTGTGCAGGAGAGAAAGTCAGGATATATATATATATATATATATATATGTAGTTAATAAAAAAATCCATTACTAAAGAAGAGAAAACAACCTTCCCCAAGCATGAGGAAGGAGAACAAGCAATACAACTTAAAAGGCCCTGCCTTTACAGAGGGGATGCAAGGGACTTTAAAAGAGATGGGGGAAGACCCCAAGCATCAATAATCAAACTATTTCTAGGAGTGTCAGCACACCAAGCAGGGGCAATAGCTAACTTGAATCTGACATCAAAGAGAATAGAATCTCAAATCTGCTGAAAGGATCTAACATTAGAAAGTCAGTAAATTGCTAGAACTGAACCAACTTAAGTCCAATTAGACTAAAATTCAAAATAAATATCCTGTATGACTCAACAGGAATTTTCAATTAAGGCCAGATTTGATGAATGGTGCAGAAGGTTGGGCAGTTAAGAAGCATCATGTAGACAAACTCAATGTAGCGGAGAAGAGGATGTTGATATATTTAAGTGGTAAAACTAGGAAGGATAAAGTAAGGAATGATCATATTAGAGCTGATTTGGGAGTAGCTCAACTAAATGGGGTCGACTACATGGATCCTTGCCCTCCAATCCGCTCTGTTCAACATCATACTTGGTAGAAGGCCTAAGCTATGCATGTCTTTCGTCACCACTTCCTATTAAGTCATTTTAGGCCTGCCCCTAGATCTTTTAGATCTTTCAATCTGAATCAAACCACTCCTCCATGCTAGAGCATCCAAAGGCCTTCGTTGAATATGGCCATACTACCTCAAACAACTTTCTCGTAGCTTATCATGTGGGATAAGTCTGAGTTGTTGTTTGTTCATCTTCATTTATCTCTCTAAGTACTAATCTGTTTTGGTTCAACTTTCATACTTCAGTTTTTGTTATATTGCCTTCTGAATCTGATCTCAGATCTGAAATGTTCTGGTCGATTGTTCCAGTTCTAGATCTTACTTAAAACTGATCAAATACTTGTTAAAGACGACTTCAAACAACATAAACTACTGACTAACAATAAGACAAGAATACTTTCTAGACTAAACTTACTTGACAGCACATGAGACCCACACAATCTTATCTATATACTTAATCTTGTGTATAGAATTAAAAGCCCAAATATGGGCTTCTAAAAGAGGCTCATTCCATCAACAAACCAACAAAAAAAGGAAGACCAATGTCTATAGAACCAAATCATGGACAAGGCAAAGTCTTTCATGGCCCAATTGTCCCGATTAAACAACCTTAACTACATCACTTTAGGGCCCAGATTGCTAAATGAGCGAACATGAGGTTAACTCTAGACCTAAAAGCAAAACAAGAACTAAGGCTTATGGGGCAAAAGTATAAGAAAGAAATTTAATGTCATATAGGGCTATAGAAGACCCAAATTACAACAAAACATTAGGGGAAAACAACACATATTTTAAGAAAAAAGAAACAATGATGGAATTTGACAATAACCCACCAATGGAGCTCTTTCAGAATTTACCATGAACAATAATAGAAGGAATCCACCTTCCTGATCTGGAAGTACACTCGAAAGTAATAACTTTTCCGAACTCAAATATTCAATTTCCTTTTAAAAGCATACATATAATAAGTGGAGTCCCATTAACCTTATATTGCCAGAAATCACAATCACCAGTGCCAATTAACCATCTACACTGGGCCAACACAATACACATGTAAGGGAAATAGATAGTTATCCATCCAATTTCTTGACAAATGAAACTAAAAATTTAATTAGGAAATATCCTAAACCTAATAAACCAATTACTTGGACTCCCAACTAACCAAAACTTCTGCAGAAAGCAAAAAATCTCAGAAGATTGACATTCTGCTAGTATTTTGACCATAACTCCGCCTCAAATCAAATGGGTTTGACAGATATTGGTTCCAACATAGATAACTGAAAATCACTTTGGCAGGCTACAGTTAATCAAAGTAGCCAGGTTTGTGCTCTAAAAATAGAAGAAGGTAAGGGAGCTGACAGGCAATCCCAGTCTCTTGAACATTCAAAATGTTGATGCACTCTTCCATGTTAACTAAAAAGCCATATTTCTTGTTTTTTGGGGTGGGGGGGGGGGGGGGGGGAATACACCATATAGCCAGGTTTTTAAGGTAGCACCAATTAAATCTATAATAGTGGACAAACCGATCCACCAGCGGTGTCAGGCATTTGTTCATAGGATCAGGCTAATTGGCCTATCCTCTGTGAGTGTTGGCCCATCCAGGCTGCTCTGGATCTTGCCAGGACAATATGGGCTCTAATACTCTTCTTTAAATCATTGCTAGTGCTCTCTTACCAGGTATGCACCAAACCACATATAAAATATTCCAGAAGAAAAATAGAGAACAAGAAGCAAGAGGACTCAAGACATGAACGACAGATGAAAAGAAAGTTATAGTACCATCTTGTCTGTGTTGTACCGAGCTGCAAAACCAATACCAGACTTCCTATGTTGACCAGCCCAAAAGACTTCGCTGCCCAAGGATAAATGAGGAGTAACGCTCTGCAGAAAGGGAAAAAAGGTACACTTTCAGTAGATTTGAAAAAAGAGAGATTTCACAAACACACACACACACGCAAAGGGAAGGGGTTTGATATGCAGAGCGCCTTTAAGGATTTTGCTGAATCAATGTTCTAAAAACTGGAAATATTAGACATCCACTTTAAAAGGCAATAAAATTTTTATCAACAATGTCATCAGCAATGAACACTTAAACAAGCAAGCCTCTCAAATGAAAGCATATATTCAGCATTATCTGAAAATAAAAGGCTAAATGTGAGGGACCCATCAATCTCTCTCTTATTGAGTTATTGATTCTTCTCATTACTCAAGGACTTCTTACCAGTTATTAACCAGAACTATGAGTATGCAGTAATTACAGCAGCCTTTAATCCTCTTGAACACCAGTAAATCACAAAAAAACGTCAAACAGGAAAACTGCTTCATCATTCACCAAGGATGGGCATTATTCATTGAAATTGGCTTCGTCTAAAACAATGCTTTTTAATAGACTAATACCATTGAGATTTTCACCAATATTTTAATATTCAAAGGCATCTGGAACCCCACCATACAGAATTTCTGTTTCCAGTTGTGAAATTGAAAAATAAAACAAAAAGTAAACGAAACATTTCTTTCCATTAATTTCCCCAACTTCAGAGAAAATAAAGTCACAAAAAAGCATCTATCCACCACAAACTAATGCACTAACAGTCCAATTAAGACCCAAAAATGGGCTCTCTTCCATCCAATAAAAAGTGAAACAACTTTAGAGCATGAACTAGACAATGGGAACATGATATTTATAAAACAAGAGGGGAGAAAAAAACAGAACCAAAGATGGGTATACATAATTCAAGAGTTTCAGAATTCAACTCAAATAAGGATAACTCAAGGAATAAAAGCAGCTTAACATCTCTATAAATGTTTTCGTCAAAAATTTTTCAAGCTACTGCAGACACTAAGGCTCTGCTTGGTTAGATTTTAATTCAGATGAAGTAAAACTTCCGTCGATAAAGTGAAAATGAAAAAGAAAATACAAAAGATCTCTTTCAATGGACTGTAGTAATGTTGATGCAAAGTGATGTGGAAAACATGTAGCGCCCACAACAAAGAGAAAGTAGGAGTTGAAAATTCAGTTATATTTGTGCAGAAAATGAAAAATGTTCATTTAGGCAAATATAATCCAATGAGGAAAAACATGCAGGGCCAACAACATTTTGAATTCCATCCAAACAAATATGGTTCTGTTTGAAGTTTCTAAGCCTATCTCAAGTCTAAAATTTTATTAGTTGAAGGCCAAATAACCTGGCTCATTCTATCTTCCATTACTGAAAGCATTATGAAACTTGACCAGAAGGTCATGTACAAAGATGAAGACCAAGAATTTGATGAAGGCCACAATTTTCCTGAATGTCTTGTCGACAGATATAGGACACATAATGGACTATTTGAAAGCTGACTGCCAAGTACCAACGATAACCAAGTTTCAAAGAAAAAAATTAGTTCATTACACTGAAATTAAAATTGCAAAGAATACAGCTTGACACTTTGAAATCAAAAGTCCCCAATAATCTACATAGAAATCCAAATCGTCAAACTAATGATGCATCATAAATAAGATATTTCTTACCTGGATGTAACTAGCTCCAAATAAAGCACCGTTTCCCAGTTGGAATTGAGTCCTGTAGTCTTTACCCTGCACAAGAAGAAAAGAAATAGTTCATCACACTTAAAAAGTACTCAAAATTGGAATGGTATTAGATAGTTCTGCAGTTCAACCAAACTTCAAAAGACACAATTGTAGGGTCAAATATGTGAATCAGGCAGACTGTAGAAGAAAAATGGTTCTCTCTTCAGATATAGAGGGATCACATGCAAAGCTTTTGGGCAGCAAGAAAAAGGTAATGATATACAACAGCATGGGTTTTAGAATTCCAATGCTGGACTATAGGGAAAGGTGGTGTGAAAAAAGTAGAGAATTGATTAGCACTTACAGAAAATAAAGATACTGTTTTGGTACCGTGAACAGAAACCTTTTTGTTTTGGGACCTTGAACAGAAACCTTGAGAAAGAAGAAGAAAAAGAATGAAAGAAAAGAGATAAAGGAGAGAGAACCCATGTGACCACACCTCACACTCAAACATGCTTCTTTATTCCATCTCATCTCACTAAACCTATAGGATTACATCCTTTATAGAGACTCACATGCAAGAAAATAGAAGCATACTAACTACTTCTAGGACTTCTAACTTGACTCCCTTAAAGAGAGAGAAACTTTTAGACTTTTGAATGAACTTGAGACTCATCTAAGAGATAGAAACTATGCTTTCTAAAACAGATTTCCTAATCTGGCCCCAAAAACTAATAACTGCCAAAATAAAAGGAAATCTTGTGTCCCCCTTAATAGGCCACGGTTTGACCTTTTCTTTTGGCCCATAATTAACAACTACCATCTTGACTTGCAACCGCATCAAGTAATTAGAGAAATATTGACATAAAACTCAACCAAGAATAAGAGAACAACTTATCAAATCACTTTTTACTGGATTCTAGGAATAACAAAGAACTGTTTCAATAAGTACCATACCAACTTGCAGGCCAAGACCTGATTTTATGGATTCAGGAAAGATCCAAAACAATCAACATGAAATATTATTAGCAACTAATATGTCACACCCTAAGACAGAAGCTGCGCAAGAAAGTACAAGCTTGGAGATTGAATAGAAACAGAAAACAAAAATGCAGAATTCTTTTGAGTATAAATGCTGTAACAAGGTGCAGAAACAAAGTAATGAAAGCTTGGCTCTGGCCTATAGAAATAGAAATTTTCACAAGAATTCTACAACATGCATTATGGGTAAAATCCATTCTCACAGCCACATCTTGGAAGGGCTTTCGAAAATGGTCCACCATTTTGAGCCACATGGCCAATGTCAACAGTTGGCCCAAAGCCAACTGACCATTGGATTAGTTGTACACCTCATGGATTAGCCATAGTCAACTTTCAGACTCAAATTCAATTCAAATACACTTCCATGTATGTATGCATTCTTGTATTTTTCAGCCGTCTGTGTATGTCCATGCACTAATCACTCAATTTTCAAAGCTTTCTTTTGCCACTTGTCGAACTTAGTTTAAGCTGAAAATTGACATGCAGGCTGGGGACCTTGAGGTCTACTTGTCCCCAAATTTTGGGGCCCATCTAATCTGTCAGGTGGCAGATATTTGAGCTATTTTGGAAGGACTCCAGAAGCAAATCATGCTGGAATGTTTTGCCCTTTATTCTTCCATTTGGTAACATGCCCTTATATTCTTCACTATCCCTAAATAGAGGACTGCAATAAAACTCAGACTTTCCTAAGAACTGATCCTAATAAATAAATAAATATATAATCATTAAGAAACCCTTACTAAAATCCTACCATAACAGAAGAGAAATCAAAACATGTGGAAGCACTAAGACTTCCAAGACCAGCTCAACCTAGATAAAACTGATTAAGTAATCAAACTAGCTAAATCAAACCTCAGCACACAACCAGTAATTAATCCCCTCACCCTGTCTAATTCTAGTGTTCGATCCTCAAATTCTCCAATTGCATTTGCTGGACTAGAGAAGCCTTTTCACAATTTTGTTGTGGAACATAAATCTTGAATTCTTCTCAACTACCTCATCTGATGCAGTTAAATCACTGAAATGGGTTTAATTTATTAGAAATGAGCTTTCGACTGGGTTATGTATGTGTTAGGCCTTTGATCCAATGTGTTCTCATTGTAATGGGCCACTTTACAACAACAAAAAACTCAGCCTTATCCCTACTTAATGGGCCGACTACATGGATCCGTGCAAAAACAAAATAGGAGAAATTAAAGTGGGAGAAATGAACGTAGAGTGAAAGTAAAAGGAAAGAAACCCAGCACCAGTAAGTTGGGAAAATCTCCGCTGAATGGGGTCGGCTACAAGGATCCTTGCCCTCCGATCGGCACTATCTGAGGCCATACTTGGGACAAGATCTAGACAAAGCATGTCATCCCTCACTACTCTCCTATGGTCGTTTTAGGCCTGCCCCTAGCTCATTTAGCTCCTTCAATCGGAATCAGATCACTCCTTCTAACTGGGGTATCTGCAAGCCTCCATTGGACATGGCAATACCACCTCAAACGACTTTTTCGGAGCTTGTCATTGATTGGGGCAACACCCAAATCAGTTTATGTTGTCTTATTAGTTAAGGATGGTTTTAGGCCTTTTCCTTTTCAGTGTTTTGAGTGTATTATTAAGTCTTCTAAAAAAGTTTCAAAGGGGTTCCAACCTTGTGAACGAATTTGATTGATGATATTTCGGCTTGAGCCTTTTGCTGCTGAGAAAGTATGCTATTGTGAGAGATGGTGATGAGTGAGAAACTCTTGGGATTGGAGAGATTCTGATCTAGGCCTTTAGGTGGGAAATCGAATTTCTTCTCTATGCTGTATTTTCTTCAAGTACTGTTATCAACTGTTAGTTGTCTGCTTGCTGGAATTTAATTTAATCTAAGTCTGGGTGGGATCATCGTCTATAGTTATTGCTATCTACATGTTGTTAATACTGAGATTTAAAACACAGCAAGATACCACCAAGGTGAAATTGGTGGCAGCCCTTTTTTAGGGCCTATTTGGCTGAGATTGATATCTACTGTTGAGAGGAATCTAGCCAGCAGACTACCTCCATATTTTGGGTATTGAAGACCCTCCTGGAAGTGGCCTTCGACCAAGGTTTCAGAAGATCAGATCTATCGATTTGCTGATACAAGAAATCTCTCAAATTTGGATTACAGGTTTCAAATTCTGACTTTCATCCGATAAGGTTGACTTTGACCCTACTGTTGATCTAGATCTCATCTTAGGGATTGCTTGAGATCCTGTTAAGAGGACTGTGTAATCTAAACCTAGGGCTCATCCTATCTATCCCTCCCCCACACCATCTTCTTTGAGATTAACTAAAGAACAGTGCCTTTGTTCTGTGCAGTCTCCTAGGCATTAGGGACTAGGGAGTGATGTAACCTGGATACTTCAGCACTAATATGCCTACTCTACAAAATTTGACAACAATAACACTTAAGTTTCACAACAGAATTTACACAGCAACAAAAGCATCCACTAGAGGTCTCTCTTGAGATTAAGCTAATATGGACAATGGGTAAATGCATCATATTAAAATGAATAAATTAAAAGGATATCAAAAGTAGTGTGCCTCACCTTGTAATCAAAATTAACCATTCCATGTGACATGTGAGGCTCATTTGTAAGCTGCAAAGAACAATTTAAGTCACTAACCAATCATTGAAAATTTAATGAACTCCAATGAGATCAAATACATCAATAGTTCAGAAATTTCATTAAAACCTCAGCTACCTGAGCATTTGCCTTCAATGTAAGATTGTCACTCAAATCACACTTCACTCTTGCACTAAGTCGGCCATCCGTCATCATCCTCCCAACAAGCATCAACTGATGAATACCATGGATCCAGTCAAATTTTAGAGTCATTACTCTGATGAAAATACCTAATCTTAAAGCCTAAACATTTACAAGGCTATTAAAAGGTAAAATAGGAAGAAAAAAAAAAAAGTTCAATACAACACCGACCTTTGGGTCCAGGAAATTAGCCCCAAATTCATAGTGAGCAGTGGGGATTTTAATGGTCTCAGTAGATTGAGAAGGAACCTCCATAGGTCCCATGAACACACTGATGCATGGTTGAGAAGCAAATGTTTATAAGAAACAGAAGCAGCAAACTTCGAGGAGAGAATGTCTTCAAAATGACTGCAAAAATTGTAAGGATAGAAGTTACCTGTGACTTAAAGAGAACTTCTGATTAAGTCCCTTGGTAAAATCAAAGCGCATCCCCTCAAAAAGTTCTGGTTTTAAGGACACTGTCAAACACATTAAACAGAACATTAACCCTTTGATCTCTTCATTTGCAATAATTTCACTGCATTACTCAAAGGTTAAAGAGTATCAATGCATCCATGACAAGAAAACATAAATAATAATCAAAACTTCACTTTGGCTCCACCTAGTTGAATGTGCAATGATAAAAAGTATGGTAAAATATTTCAATAAGAAAAGACCAATGGTCGTTATATTATGGGTAGTACTCAAAAAGCGAAGTAACATTTCTGTATTGTCATACTTTTCAACTAAAATATAAGTAGTTCGGTTTAAAGCAAAGAAAATTTTAGTTACTATAGTCAATGAGTTGTTAAGTTAGTTACATAGTTATTGTTGGTAATGATTAGAAATGTTTCCAGTTTGTTTTTATTTTAACTTCACATGCATTCACAACATTTTACATCCAACAAGATGGAGTCTTTGAGTCCATACTATGTTGCGAGTGGCAAATTGGTCCCAGAACGGAGATGGCATCAATCATAATGCGGCCAACCTTTGTTTTTCCTTCTTCTTATCTGGCTTTACACCTTGAAATACCAAATCAGATACCTCATGTTTTTTGGTGCAAGATACCTCATGGATAGATCAAGCAACATAAGTCCATCATGTTATTAATACGTCTCGGTTAACCACAGTCAATCAAATACTTTAGGAAATCTCATAGGCAAATAAAGCAAAATATGATATGAAAACCATGGAAATACAATGGCAGCAGATCACCCGTATAATTCATTTGCATTGGTCCTAACTCTTAACAAAAATTAAGGGACCAGGTTTTATGGATGGGACTGTCCATATTTCTATGAATGGATCAACTATTTGTACCTCATAGCAGTTCTGATAGGGCTGAAATTTTGTAAAGAGGTAGACACGGTAGACACAAAGGTCTCCTGCTTACATGTCAAGTTTCAGCTCAACTGGAGTAGGCTAACAGACAAAATAAAGTTTCTAAAAATCCAGGACTACCAAGATAATGAATGACAATTCTTAAGACTGTCGAGAATGTGCAAGACAATATCTATATGAGGGTATATGATTGAATTTGGAAAGTGGATAGTCCAACCAGTCTATGGATATCCAATTGTCAGTAACAAGGTGGGTCACACGGACCCTCCATTGAAACTTTTGCCTAAAACTAAATATTTTCCAATGAATGAGATCACACATTCCAGGCAAAATAAATAAAACGAAGGATCCAAATGAAGGACTTCGAAGAGATTTACTCATTATCACAGTCACCACCAACACGAAATAGTAACAACATCAATCAAACGCACACTACCCAAATTGCAGATTCACAATAACATAGCCGAGCCAGAGACCAAAACGGATTATTAAGTAGAAGGTAAAAATTAAAGAATAACCAGTTGAGCCACTCACTCAGAGCCTCTCGGTGGATTTCTTCGTAGGGAATGGGGCAAGGCAAATCCAGATAATCGATCCTCTCTACAAGCTTGGTCTCGCCATCTTTGATGGTAGTAGCGGTGGGAGGCGCAACTCCAACTGCAGAAGCCATTTTTTAACGTCCTGGAGCAGTATAGAAGAGGAATGGATACTTGATTTGCAAGTTGAATCAATTTAGGTCAAAAAAGCAGAGATTAGTGGAAGCAGAAAGGAGGATGAGCAGGTAGGTCCGTCGGTTAAGGCAAAACCCCTCCCCTCGTCCGGCTGCTGTCTCACTGCAACGAAATGAAAAGATCGGTTCGATGAGAAAGAGAAAAGAATGGCGGACGGCTGGGGGTTTAGGCAGGGTTTTCTACAGTCCATTCCTAGGTAGTCGGATGGTGCCAGCTACAGTGGTAGAGTCTGATGGAGCGGGTCAAATGGTTAACCTGCCCCGCTCCGGTTTGAGGCTGCTATGTGTACTATGACATTGTTGGAAACTAGGGTGGTTTTTTTTTTTTTTTTTGGGTAAATGTTAGAGTGGGGTCTTTTTCCCTTATTTAATATAAAAATATGTTTAATCTTTTCCAATTTTTAATGATTACATTTAGTTAAAAAAAAAAATTATAAATATTTTCATAAATGTGAGAATGGGACTATGGGGATGTCAAAGATTTGGGAGGGTGTTGTTTATTTAGTACATAAATTCAAATTTAATAGGTTTCTTTTTTAAATCAAGACTGAACCATTTATTAAAATGGTTTTTGTGGTCAACCAAAGGGAGTAGCGTAGATGGTGAACAACGAACTTGGTACGAGCTGTAAACTCGGTCGTCCTGAATTCGACTTCCACTAGATACACCTTGATGCTCTTCATAACTTTCAATGAAAGTTGAATGGTTCTTATTCAACCCTAATATCACCCGGTCCATGCCTAGTCATTAGAAAAAAATAAAAGGGTTTTGTTGTTCCTGTGTAAACAACTCAAATTGGTTTTGACATCCTTAGTTGGAAAACCACATTTCACTCGGGGATTTGCTCGAGTCTAATAAAAAATTGGTAAAACTACTAAAACGTGATCGATAATCATGTTACATTACCAAAAACAGACACTAGTCATGTTAGCTTTGTTTAAGTATATAAATGGTCAGATTTTGTGAAAGTTTGTGACTCGATGTGTTTATCTGAGTGAAACAAAACTCATCAAGTTCGATTATCTTCTATCCTTCAGTTTTTCGTCCCCAACAGCTGCAAAATCCTAGGTGTTGAATTACTATGTTTTCCAAGAATTGTTTGTCATGATGTTGCTAGAATATCTAGCATTGTCTAAAAAATAGTTAGAATCCCATCATTAATTGTAGTGAAAGTTTTACTTGAACTAGGTCTCATCGTTTTTCCAATAATCATGGAAGGGTTTCTCCTTTGATTGGTTTACTTTTATTTATCTACATCATTAGTTTTGTGTAACAAATGTTGAGAGAAAGGTTGATCTATGAATAAGTAGGGTTCATCTAACATATGTATATATATCATTGTTGAGTGGCCGAAATTCGAAACAAGAGTTTCATTCCACCTACGAGATGGACTGACATTGGCTTTGTGTATACTTAGGGTCCGTTTGATAAAGTTTATGTCGTTTATGTTTCAAAAAACGACAGAAACATAAATTTTCATTTATAGAAACAGAATTGAAGGTGTTTCATAAATCATGTTTTTGGAGATCAATAGCAACCAATGAAAAAATGACCACAAGTCGTTTTAAAAAACGGCGAAACAAGTCTACTTGTTTTGCCTGGGTTGTTTCTTGAACCATAAATAGGTAGAAATTTCAATTTCAATTTCTGAAAACAAGTGAAACGAAACAATTTTATTAAACATTTTTTGTTCGTTTTCTTGAAACGTTATCAAACGGACCCTTAGTTGTTACATATCTCTATTATTTTGCATGCAAATGGGGAAAGAATTGTTTTTTTTTTTATCAACAAAGCCCTTGCCTCCTGATTTTTTTTATCTTTATTTTATATCATCTAAAACACTTATTGACATACCCTCCCTAAGCCCCCATAAGAATAAAAAATAAAAATAAAAACCTATTTATTTGTTTAGGAGACTGGTGGCCGTGAATGACACCACAACCAAAATAGCTCAATTATTTGCATGGGAAAAGTGGGATAAAAAATCCCTTTGTGTTTTACAAGTTTAAATTTTTTTTTTTTTTTTGTAGGAGTTTTACAAGTTTAGATCACTTACCCGTATATATAAGTTAGAAAATTTCACTTCCCTTCCTTTTAAATTCTCCTTTACAACCAAAGATAGCTATGATAAATCATAAGCTTTCTCAAAGACATTCATCTTGAGAAGGCCTTATTATAATTTGTTTGGATGGTTTTGATGCACTTACTTTAAAGTAACGCAAACCAAGATATTAGATGAAGGTGGGACTTATGGGAGAAAGAGGACGAGTGATGTTACTTTTAGAATGCATAGTGTATCGTAAAAGAAAAAGCTATCCGACATGTTCCTCTACGATGTTAGGCTTTTGACAGAAAAGAAAAATAGCTAACGGATTAGATGACTATCACATTCACAAAGAGGTACCCTTGTGTGACACACTAAGTCTCTCATTATATTGAATTTGGCTTCCTTCCTATTATATGAACGATCTTCCTTATCCTAAAGAAAAAAATAATGATACCATTTGTCTTATATGATACACATTAAATTGCGACAAGTCAGTGTAATTTCATGATTACATATCCACCTTTCATCTTTTGCGTGTGGGTCAAACATGGTCCTTTGATTTTAGCAAAGCCGCTAACTAGCCCTTGTCATGCCTAACCCATTTGTTCTTGGGCTGGTCCACTTTGCTTGACCGGTGCTTTAGCCTATGATCCTATGATCTTACAATCATAGTCAATTAATCACATAGTAAATTAATGAAACCCATAATCATTAGTAATGAGTGCTGATGAGTATTATACTTATTGAACAATAAATAAATCTACCAATCAAAACAAAATACTTTATTATGTTCCTAATATAATCCAACCACAGTATGGATCTTGTGAAAGTACAGTGCATAGAGTCTTATAACTTAGAAGTGTCAATCGCCTATTGCCACCTCACTATGTGTACACGTATGAACTGGACAGCATCTCCAAGTCTCTACACATTTGCACGTGTGGACCTCAACATACACAGGGAAAGAAAGAACCAAGGTGTGGTCACTAAACCCCACACATAGTCATGGCTTTCTCATTAAAAGCCACAAATCTATTGACTAGTGCAACAACTGATGGGCAAAGGTAAAGCAACAAGAATATTTTAGTTCTCTAGCCTTGGAAAGGCTCCTTCCCTAGCTAGTTTACCTAATATATGATTAAGGGAAGGGTTGTCTGAGCCTTAAAGCTTATTCTACGTCATCAAATATTATATTTTTTTACAGCATAACCCATGCAGTGAGACATATAGGTGGGCGAAATAATCGCCTTATTGGTCATGAAAAGTGAAAACTCTACCCTTGTTGATGTTTATGCCTTTGTTCCTATCGATTCCCCTACAAGGCCACACTCCCTTTTAGGGAGCCTTCTCTCTTATTTTTATTTTTTAGGAGAAATAACTCTACCCGTCTAGCATTTTTCATGCCCAGAGTTCCTCTTTCTTTTTTTTTTTTCTAAGAGAAAAATAATAATAAATGTTTATGTGAGGTAGGACAAGGAATGCCTTGGGCTCAGAGAACCTTTTCTCATATGATTATATAAGGAAAGTGAGGGCAAATCTTGGTGCAATGGTAAGATTGCTGCAATGTCGAATCAGGATCAACTAGGATAACAATAAGGCATTGGGTCGAACTCTTCTTTGGTGTCAAGGTAATAGTTATAAATAGTCATCGACTCCGGGTAAAA
>NC_056560.1:19755244-19789291 GCF_013358625.1 Macadamia integrifolia
GGTAAAAGGTAGAAGAATGAGACCTATTATGAGGCATACAATGCATTAAAGACGTATAATCATTATGCTTCAACTGGGTTATTCCATTCCACCTCTTAGAAAAAAAAAAAAGAATTTAAATCAATTAATATATAATAGTTATGAATTCGAATTGAGAAATAACTTCTTTACAAAGCGGAATTAAGACTACGTTCATTATGACCTTCCTCAAACCCTAGAGTGATAGGAACCGTGCTTGATCAGAATCCAAGGGAAGTGCGGAAGACAAAGCTAAATGTCTCTACCCCTCCCCTCAACTTTATGTGTTTGGACAGCATGAGATGGATAACATGCTTCCTTCCTCAGCCCCACGCACTATTAGAAGAAACAAAGACACATGTCTAGTGGGTCTCTCCCAAGCTCCAAATGCATTCATAATTCAACATGATTTCTTATAGGGTGCAAGGGATTATTAAAAGTGCCATCCCACTACTATCAATCATTCCAAAACATCTCTCCATAATCTCACAAATCACTCCTTTATTCTTCCCTCCTTCCTTTATGTTTCCCACCCCATAAGTACCATTACAAGCATGTAAGCAACTTCAAAACCCTTCTCTACCTCTTCCTCAAACTCCCTCATCAACCATGCCAATCACAAGGTTTCCACACCAAGAAAGGATCTACAAGAAGCAGTCCAACCAAAAGAATGATTCCGGCGAGCTCGACGTGTTCGAAGCTACATGGTATTTCGCCGGCACTGACAAGGGCTGTGAGTTCTATGGTTCAAATTTCTCTCATAAGGCTATGAGAGAAGAAAGGAAGGCATGGGGAGGAGGAAGAAGGATGAGCATAGACATGCCCATGAGAAACCCACTTCCTTCTCAGGTCCATCAGGTGGAAAAGCAATTCAAAGACAAGAAATACAAGCAGCCCAGCTCTCCTGGTGGCAAACTTGCTAAGCTTTTGAACTCTATCTTCAGTCATGCAGCCTCTAAAAAGAAGAAATCAAAGTCTACTACTCAATCTGTGATAGATGAAGAGAGCCCAGGAGGATCAGGAGGAAGAAGAAAAAGGAGGAGCAGTGTTAGCCATTTTCGAAGTGCCAGCACACCAGATTCCAAGTCCATTATGTATCTATCTTCAAGCTCTGGTTTCAGAACACCTCCTCCTTATGGAAACACTCCCACAAAGGTGCCTTTCTCCAAACACAATGGGCAGGTAAGGCCATCTATGGGCTTACAACATGAGTCAATGGATGAGAAGAGGAACATGGATTTGGCTTGGTTGGATGAAAAATTCAAATTCTGCAATGGGTTTTCAGAGAAAAGCAAGAATTATGGGAGTGGTGGGACTATAGAGAAAGATAGGATGTGGGTTGATGACTACACATCAGAGAAGAACTTGAGGAAATTTGAGGAAGCGGATGATGGAGGAGAGAGTGATTCTAGCTCTGATCTATTTGAGCTTCAGAACTGTGACTTGGGTTTCTACTCTAGTGGTCTACCAGTTTATGAGACCACACACATGGAGAGCATCAAAAGGGGAGCACCAACACCAATTGCCAATGGCATCCGATAAGAGAACTTTACCTTTTCCGATTTGGTAATTGGTTCATGTGAACAGTCTCAACAGTTATATTTCTTCTTTGGTTTATTTCAATTTCTGTAGTGTAAGATTGTTCTCTCAGCCTTCTCCGGCTCAAATCTAATTTTTATTTTCTTTCATTGATTAGGCATGGATTTGTTGATGTATACATTAACGCCGTTCTTTTTCAATGTTTCGAAATTTTAGGTGAAACGATAACGAATATGATGTCAGTGCCACACAATTTTATAACAGTTCAAACTTTTAGATAAAACGATAGTGAACAGAATTATTAGTAGTAACTTTCATTTTGGCCATTACTGGTAGAGTGGTTCGATCAGACTGTTCCATGATGGATTAATTTCTTCCACTAACTTTTTTTTTAATAAAATTTTTCCACTAACTTAAAAGGCAAAATAAGACATCATCTCACCTATATGCACAATAATTTTTACTTTTCTTCGAACCTTTTTATCTCATATTTGAAACATTAGAGCGAAAATAGGTTATGTGTGTGAGAATTGCATGAACACATATATGCAAATTCGGTTCCTCTCTAATGGTTTGGTATAGAAACGCAACTCTAAAAATGATGTAAAATGTAATGGAAAGACAAAAACAAGTAATACACACATATTTACGAGGTTTGACAAGATTGTCAATGTCCTCGGTGAGATGAGATCATGTTTTATTATCAATAGAGAATAGGGTTACAACATTTGTCTTCACATCTTTCAGAATTGTTTACAGAGAAAATAAACCTCGCCACATATACATATCGAAAAATCCTAATACCAAAAAATACAAAATTGCCATCAATAAAAGAGTCCCAAATAAAAAATTTAAGCAGGTTGCGCCCCCTACACCCTCGCTATGCATGTGCTTGAAGCAAAATCGTCATTATGTTGAGAGACATATACCAGTACTTCCTGAATTAAACTGCAACGAAATACGAGACATTAAACACCAATCATCCCCAATCACCCATCAAACATCTGGGCATACCTTGAAGCGCACGCCCAAATGTTGAGACGCGGGTTTAAATTATCACAGTCGTTGAATGGGTGGTTGAAGAATGGTTGGACGCCCAATGAGATGATCTATTTCCCATATATGGATGCATGGATAAATATGATAATGGATGTGTAATGGGGCATCAATTGAGACTTTTGGTAGGTACCAACCTTGATGATGGGCACCGTACTTGATCATCATAATATTCCCAAACACAAGCTAGCCATGTGTTAGTTTTTGGCTTGACTTGATTATAATAATTAAGATGCCGGTGATAGGATACGTCCATCATTGAGCTCAGTCTAATCCAAAGTTCAATATAGAAAGGCAGAAGGGTTACTATTGCAATTTATATGTGGTCGTGCTGGGATTAGGTTTTCAATGCACAAAATTGCTGACCACACAAATTAGACGATATTACCATTTCAGTGGCAATTTTGTAAATTACTTACAATTAATTTATATGTCTGACTGTGTGTACCTATGTCATGACATGTGGGTATAAAAAGATTGCGAGGCCTTACGACTTGTACTAAGTTCGTTGTTCACTAACTACGCTACCCCCTTGGGTTTCTTACCAATATTAAGATAATCAAACTTAACCTAGTAAAACACCAACCTCACTATCCTTGACTATGCTAGTCCACCAAAATAAAAAATCTTACATAAAATGCCTAGACAACATTGGACTTTGATCCCAATAGTCTGGGTCATTTAGTAAAACTTCTAAGCCCAACTCTACTCTAATATAGAATGAGATTTACAGACATGAACCCAAGCCCAAGCCCAGGTCGAAGCCCAAGCCCAACCCATTTGGTTATTTAACTAGTTTCTACAGATGACTTTGGGGCAGGACTTACTTAGAGCCCAAGCCCATTGTAAAGTAGATGTCTCATTGGTGGTGGAAGAGAATTCCTCCAGCGAATTGAACCAGTAAGGACTAAGGACCTCAGCTGTTTGTAGCGAGGCCTTTGGGATCGAAACCTGCCCTTACCAGGGTAAGTGGGGTTCAGGCAATCAGGCATTTTGGGGGTGTTAAGTATAGGATCGAGTTTTCTTGTGCACATGGTGAATGAATTCTCAGCCACCGAGGAGCTTGAGATACCTGTGGGAGGGTATTGGGAGGATATATATTTAGGGAACGAGAACCCTAGGATGGTGGGTGATTGTCCTTTGCATGGTTCTAAAACTTGGGATTGATCATAGTATTGGTCAAGGCCAATACTGATCCAAATTAATTTGGATATGCTTAGATCGGATTGTATCAGATAGATTTACCCTTGCTTTTAATAAAGGTCAGTTTTTTCATTAAGTTATTACCCAGCCATACTAGCATACTTGGATTGGATCAGTTAGAATCGAGAGAGATTGGTCAAGACCAATACTGATCCAATCTAGTTGATCGAATTGATTTTAGATCCATCGTCCTCTATGGGAGTTGGAAAACTTTCTCCTTATATACGTAAAGATCAAGCTCTCGGATAGACAACTTCATCCATATATGTTTTCCCTATTTATAAAAACAAATGTGTTCCAAGTTTCCACAACTCCTAGACCAGGGGACATTTACTTACCATTGATTTGTGGCGCTGTACGTTCCGAGTTTTTTTTTTTTTTTTTTTTTTAAGCCCCTGGCCCGAAGTCCGTCCATAAGTTAAACCGGAAGGGCCGCATATGATTTCTTTTTTGGTGAAATGGGCCGCATATGATCATTGTTGATAAAGATTAGCATTTTGATTTGATTAAATTTATGACAATATATATATAGGACCAAGTTTCACTAACGCCACAGTGGCCTATTGACAGCGTTCAATAGGTGCGGAAAGGTGGGAAATGATGCGGGTCACATTTTGATTATACCATCATTCAGTCATCGATGAAGGAAAACTTTCTCCAATAATTGTTCAAGATTTTCTGTGACAATGGAAGTCCCTTGTAGGGTATTATGAAGCGTGGTTCTGTTCCAATCACTTGAAAGTATTGGTGAAACAAAAAAAGAGGGGTCCAACAGGTTTCACACCTCACAATGCCTCTCCCCTTATTTCATCTTAAGCCTGAAAGGCAACGTGACTCCTATGTCCAAAGTCCAAATACATGGGGCAATCCTACTCATGAAAGACAAAAATTCCATACCTAGCACAGGCCGTGCTACCTTTAGGAACCCTCTACCATTATTATCATTTTTTCTAAGAATTCTTGGATCTTTGTGCGATGGGGGACAACTGAACCTACCCTTCTAGAACTAGATCTAGTGGAAACTAGACATAGCGATTCAATGCCACATTTAAGGTTCATTTATTTCTCATTTAGAATGGGTGGAAGCTCAAAATTTGTTCGTTATGAAGAAAGGACATAAACTGGTTCTATGCCCAATGGTGCGGCTTATGCCAACTCTATTTTGTTTCTCTCTCTTTTGTGATTTCTTTTTACATGGGACTAAAGAGATGGATACATGAGTGCAATATCATAGACCAACTTTATAGCATGCCCCATTATTTGAAATTTTTTTTTTGCTACTATTCAAATTTTTACCGACAAACGAGGTTGGTAGCCTAGTGGAATGAAGTCTTTGTCTCATCATCGTTTGAGTCGATTAGTTGTGGATTCAAGTTGGCATATTTCACCATCGCTCGTTGATCTTACGGAAACATTACTTGTCATATGGGGGCTTCGACCTGGGGACTATGATCACTACCATGGTTTCACAAATACTCTTCTAGGTTTTTACATTTTTTAAAATACCCTTTGAGATTCCATTTCTTTGACCGCAATAACTCAAAGTTAACACCAAGACTGTAGAAGTAAATTTCCCCAACTGTATTTTATCTTGGGGTATATCATGGTGAAACAAACAGAGTAGAAATCAATGCAGTTGCTCCAAGTCCAAGGTCCCCAACTTTCGTCACTCTTCTTTAGTATTTCTTGACTAACCATAGGCAACATGGGCTCTCTCTCTCTCTCTCTCTCTCTCTCTCTTCTCTCTCTTTCTTTCTTTCTTTCTCTCTCTTCTCGTTTAACTTTTCCCATCATCATACAAAGAAGCCAATGCGATCATCGTTGGAAATATACCTGTGATTTGATGACAAAGAAGATTGATAGATCTTTTGAGCTCTTTCCTCTTTTACTTTCTTTCTTTATTTCTTTATTTGGTCGGTAGAGAAACATGGGGTGAATTATATGCCTTAGAAAAAGAGAACAATAATTTAGGGACTATGACTAGAGAGCCCCATACCCCCCAACCCCACTATGTCCTTTCGGTCACTTCCAAAGAAGGTTTGTGAGGAAGGGAAAGCATCCCAGGGAGAAAGCTCCACTAGTGCTAGACGTGGATGCAATTTGTACATAAATTCAAGATGCTACCTTATAGATGGGTTAACTGGTAACCCTTCTTTTTCTTTCTTCTTATTTTCCATCTTTTGCAGTTTTGTACAGTACATTGAGTGATAGATGGACCCAATTCCTTACCTCCTTTTGATTACTTTTGCCTTATAAGTTATATAACTCAGTCTTTGTCACCCACCCTACTTCACATACATGTGTGAGAAAGAGAGAGAATGAATGATAGGTTTTTGTCTTGGTTTGAAAAATCACTATCAAGGTTCCTTTCATTCGGAAATGGATGTGGAATTTACTCCCTCCATGATTGAAGAAAACTGGGTTTCTTTCCTGTCACTGTATAGGGAAGTATGACATTTTATTATTCGTTATATTTATCGTACATAAGTTAGTCCATGTGATAAAGGATCGGACAAGCATCTCATCAGTACAATTTTAAGTTAAAGTGAGTAAATGAAGGTGAAATAGCTAAAATTACCATAGATGTCACTTTGTATTTTATATTCATATTTGTTGGTGCTATTTTAGTAATTTTACTAAAAATTTGAATCAATATTTGAGCAATTTTCCTTACTTGCTGGACTAAAATTTGTTTATTGAGTGTATGTAAGACCGTCTATCACATAGACTAACCTACGTAGTATTACCAAGTTGCAATGTGTTATACTTCAGAAGGATCTTTAAAATATTATGTCTATGCTTGTGTTATTTTATAAACTGTACACATATTTATTTAAGGTACATCAAAGTTTATTATTAATTCCAAGGGTTGGGGATCGTTACTTGGTCACATGGTTACTAACCAAGGGAGACACATATGCATCCAATCAGGGGGCAAGGTGCTCTTTTTGCCACCCCTTGTGTCTAGTCATAGGGGCATGCGACGTTCTTTAATTTCCCCTAATTTTAATGTTTAATTACAAGCAAAAAGCTTTCTAATGCAAAAAAGTTATTGTCATTATCATCGTCCTTGTAGAAACTTGATGTTAATGTGTGCTTTAAAGTTCAACTATGTTTGCATAAGAGGAACCATGAACAATTTTTTTCATTTATAACTATGAACCTACTACGAACTTACATATAATGCAAAAATTTGGTAGATATAGAAACAATTCTTAGATCGATTATGTTCTCAAAATTATCAAGGGAAATGCATCCATTTTCTCCTTATCAAGCAGGGATTGAGGCATCAGTATCGATATCGGATTAATAGTATTAGCCGATACCAATATGTGGCCAAGATACCTAGCCCAATCATGGATTGAGTATCAATATCGGATCTAGGGTAAAATCATAAAAAAATTATTTTTTTAAATGAAAATTTGAGGTACCAATCTAGGTTGATCCAAAGCGTAAAAAAATAAGAAATTTGGAAAATTCCTAAATAGTGCAACAAACTTCACAACCTTGAAAACCCCTTAAATTTCATCAATTTTGTGTCTTGGCGTGCAAAAAAATTCACACATGGACGGATTGCAAATCTTTTGCCACAAAAAAAAAAAAAGTATATATATATATATATTTTTTTTTGACATGGATAGTATGAGCATGAGCAAGTCTTTGCTTGGACAAATTTACAATTAATTTTATTTCTAGTTGATGCTAAATTTGTAATTTATGTTGTGGACAGAATAAAATTCTATCTTTTTTTGGTAATGGACGGCAATGATATAGGAGAACTATCCAATGGCCCGAGATTGAAAAAGTCAAGGTACCTTCGCCTATTATTTTAACTGTTCAAATATTGTTGATTTAACTTGACTTGCCAATGGCACCATATAGTATATAAATAAAGGACCAAGTTTTCCTTTAGTCATGGTCAAGGGAGAATCATTTGACTGAGGCCTTCGATTGGTGTTCATAGCGAGGGCAGATATTTGTAGCCATTGATGATTGTATGACCCCTTCACTGCATAGTTATGGAAAACTTATCTCATAAATTAATATTTTCAAGCACAAATTTTCCCTGAGTACTCTGGACAATGATGCACTGCAAACCTTCGCAAAAATTTTGAACGTATAACAAAATAACAGTATGCAATATCTCTCATGTAGGGATCCTTCTCTATGTATGTGCAGTGTTGAAAAATTGGGGAAAAAAACTGTTTAAAAGCATGACTCCTGCACCCAGACACAAACTCCTACAAAATGATTGATCCACCTTTGTGAAAGATAAAAATCTCAATCCCATTGATGCTTCCACAAATGTTCTCATAGGCCCCCCACATTGGTGGAGGAAACGTGTGCTTTTAGATATAAAACTCTCCCAGAAATATAATTCTTTTATTGGATATTATTACTTTAATAATAATAAAATAAAATAAAAATAGAAACTACAATATAAAGAACCTTACAACTCCCACAAAACGTGAAACTTTACAAGTTAGTGGCTTTTCTTTTCGTTTGTTTTCTTGGTAAGGAAAGGTATCTTATCTCAGAAGATAAGTAGTTTCATCTTGGCATAAGGGATACAAACAATTTATGTATTAACACAAAGCACAAGTGGGCCACCACCACCACTGCATTAACAAGTGAACAATTGTGGAGTTGGTGTGCTCACTTGATTAACCAAATCAAGTGTTGGATCCTCAATTAAAGAAACTAGTTATGACTTATCGGCTATGCATTGTGGGACCAAGTTGCTTCATCCAAATAATCATATAAGAGTATATATTAGATCATATGAGTCATTTGACTAATTAAAATATATATAGAATAAACATCCATTAGCATTTTGACTAAGTAAGAAAAGGAAAAAAGGGGAAAATTCCAAACCGTATCTTCAAATTGTTTCTAATTTCTTAATACCCTTATTGTTGCCCACTTTAAAAGCTGACATATAGAACACAAGTACCTAATGGTCAACTTTGTATTTTTAAATATTTCTTCTTGAATAAACAAGATTCAATTTTCTTCAACTCTTTATGAGATCTCTCTCTCACTAGTCACAATAGCCGGAGATTATTAAGGCATCATTTTACAATGTTTTGTTTCTACATTTTCTCGTTCTCATAAATGGAGAAACAACATAAAAATCGTTTGATAAAGTTATTTTATTTCACCCGTTTTTATAAATAAAAATAAAAATTTATGTTTATTTATAATTATTGAAAAGACTTTGACGAAACAAACCCGTCGTTTATAGAAACGAATTTGAGAGAAAAAAAAAGAGGTTATTATGCCCGATAAATCTCTCAACTATTTAAACCTAAAAAGAGGCAATCGAATCCTCTCTCCTTTCTGGGCATTTGATGATACTATTGGGTTTTTTAGTTGCATTATATTTGCAAAAATAGTTTATAGAAATAAGTTTATCAAACATCAAAAAATTCGTTTTTGTTTTAAAAAACGTGAAAAGTCGTTTCTATTATTTTTAGACACAAAAACAACAAAAACATTATCAAACGGTGCGTAGTTCATTCATTTTTCTCTCTCCTCCATCAAAATTCAAAACTGACATCTCTTACATCTAATTTTCTCTTATTCACCTTCTTGTATTAGCTTTTATTCCTTTTATTGTTGGAGCTATGCCATCCTTGTATTACCTTAGCTCTTTATAAACCAGTCTGGCCTTTACAATTTTTGTAAATGTGAGAGAGAGAGAGAGAGAGAGAGAGAGAGAGAGAGAGAGATAGAGATTGATTTCCACAGATATTGACTCATCAGTTTGTTTCAATAAACAATCCATGTGGCCTTTGTACATTTGAGGTGAAAAAAGATTCCCATCAAAGTGAATCCTCCAACCAATAAATCTAATGAAAAATTAAATCGAAGTATGAAAGAAAAAGGAAATTTACATAAATACTCTCTCTCTCTCTCTATCTCTCCATATTAGTAGTATTAAATTTATTTGGATTGAAAAAGGATAATACTGAGCTGAAAGTGGATTTGTCAGTTGGATTCATTTCATGGTACTGATGAAGCTAAAAGCAACAAAGATCTTGGCCTATATATAGAAGAGGCCCTATATATAGAAGAGGCATGGGCATAGTTACTAATTTATGAATCATATATGTCCATATTAAAATTTTCAACATTACATAATCAGTAGTCTAAGTTGTTACCAAAATTATATCTTCTTCATCTTCGAAATTATAATAAGTATGCTTCTGAATTGATATATATATATATATATATATATATGCTTTTGAATAGAGTTGATTTGGGAAAAAGAAAGTTAAGACTGAATCAAGCTGTATATGTTCATGAATATTCAGATTTGGAATTTTCAAGTGTACCATAAGTGAACATTGTCGCGTGCTGCTTAGTAATTAGGAATTTTTTAAAGTTGTAATTTGTTACTCAGGTGCCTAATCTGTGTCACTCTTTTTTCCTCTAATTTGAAAATGATTTTCATGCTAGCCTAATTCTCTATTAACCATTAGCTACCTCCACATCCTTTGCAGCCCTCATAATGATGCAATGAGCATTCGGTAGTTGAGAATCCTTTAGGGTGTGTGTCCAAATGCTTTCAATCGTTGGATACTCACTATAACATTATAGCGATCACAAAAAATGTGGATTCCCATTAATTCCAAAAAAAGCTAGTAGTATGAAATTTAGGTGAATTGAAAAAGGATAATACAAGCTGAAAGTAGATGTGTCAGTTGGATTCATTTTATGGTATTGATGATGCTAAAATTAACAAAGATCTTAGCCTATATATATAAAAAAGAGGCATGGGCATAGTTGCTAATATTCATAAATTATTTATGCACATATTAAACTTTTCAATATTACATAATCAGTAGTCTAAGTTTTACCAAAATTATATCTTCTTGATATTTGTATTTATAACTATGTTTTTGAATTTTCACTAAAATAAAAAAATGCTTCAGATTAGAGTTGATTTGAGAAAGAAAAAGATAAGATTGAATTGAGCTGTATATGTTCATGAATATTTAGATTCAGAATTTTCATGTGTACTATAAGTGAATATTATTGCGTGCTTTTTAGTAATTAGGAATTTTTTAAAATTGTAATTTGTTACTCGGGTGCCAACCTGTATTGTTCTTTTTTCTTTTAATTTGAAAATGATTTTTATGCCAGTCTAATTCTCCATTAATCATTAGTTACCTCCACATCATCTGCAGCTATCGTAATAGTGCAATGAGTATTTGGTAATTGGGAACCCTTTAGGGTGTGTGCCTATAATCCAGATGTTCTCAGCCGTTGGATGCTTATTATACCATTACAACTATCATAAAAAATGTGAATTCCCATTAATTCGGGAAAAAATTAGCAACCTGGCCAACCCTCTGTCCCTAATGAAATAAATTTGGTGGAGATGAAATGGATTAGGTGGAGCGTTCATTAATACATTGTAGGCAGCCAAGAGGCCCAAGACTACCCATCTGAAAAGCTAGAAAAAGGAAAAAAACCACGACAAGCCTTTTTGCAGTGAGATTGTGGAAATCATGCTGAAAAGCCAATATTCACTTTCTCTGTTCCACTCACCTGGAATGGTCACTATTTCACTGTAACTTCCGTGAACCCAAGAAGGCAAGCGGACCCAATAACCTCTCTCTTTCACCGTCTCATTCATCAATCATCATCATATAAGTTTAAGCTTTGAATTTTATGTTTTGGGTCTGTAAATCGTTTTCTTATTTTTAAAATTTGAGATGGGTTCGTCTTCTTTCAACTGGGTTTCCTCTATTGTTGCTCAATAAGGTTGAGTGGAGGCGGAAGAAGAAGAAGAAGACATTTGGGCTAATCTGATTCTTGCTTTTTTGTGCGTGTTTTCGTTTTCCGTTCATATGGGTTCCAGAAATGAAAGGTTCATTCAGATTTCGAGTTGCAGAGAAGAGAAATATATGAACTCTTCTTTTTGAATTGGATTTTACGATTTAAGAGCTTTCCGTGTGTATTGTACATCAATGGTGTCTTGAAGCTTGAGGGACTACTGGGATTTTTGTTTAATGAGTCTTCTTTTCTCCGCTTTTTCTTTGCGATCTCCGCCAATAAACTAGGCGTTGGTGTTAGATATAAAGGAGGAGAGAGGATTTTTTGCCTTGAAGTGGGAATATTTTTTTACATGAACTTCAATCTCTGCAACTATTGAACAGTCCTGGGTATACCTATAGAATGGAGTCTTGGAGCTATGGTTCTGAAGGGAAGGATTTTATAGTATCTGATGAACTGATTTCACATACTGATGGTCGTGAGCGAGGTGGGGGAGTTGCGATGTGTTGGAACTCAACCCACTGCAATTTCGAGAGTACCATGATCCCAGGTCGACTTGCCATTGAGAGACAGGGAGGACTCATGGAATTGGGTTTCCCTGAAATCACAAAGAAATCGCTCCCTGGAAACCCGATTGGAGGAGTTTTGCGAGATGAGATTGGTAACTCAAAAGTAGCTTCTCCTACTTGTGTGGTCTCCCCTAAAACGTTTTTAGACGAGGAGTCCAGTTCAAGGTTCTCTAGCTCTGCCTTGGATTCCAATAGCAAAGACTCTTCACTGATTGATTTGAAGCTGGGGAGATTGGCTGATTGCAGAGTTGAATCTACCGAACAAAAGCCTGTTCTTGACTCTGTCAGCTCATTTGTGCCGGCAAAGAGAGCCCGCACTACGAGTTTGAACTCTCAGACTCCCTATTGTCAAGTTCTTGGTTGTAACTTGGATCTCAGCTCCTCAAAGGACTACCACAAGAGGCATAGAGTTTGTGAGGCTCACTCAAAAACCGCCAAAGTTATTGTGAGCGGCATCGAGCAGAGGTTTTGCCAGCAGTGTAGCAGGTCTGATTTGTTGCTTTGGAACTTAGTTTGAAGAAATTTTGGATAACTTGAATGCAAAGATTTGATATATTTCCTTGGTCCATTCCATCTTTAAAACCAGTTTTATTTTTTTTCCTATAGGTTGGGAGGTGGACTGTGTGTTGATGTTCCTAACGATTTCATTTTCAAGGTTTTATATAATGTATTATACTACAAAATTTGCTTTCCATTAGGTTTGGTTTGTTTCTCCTAAAGTTGAACTTTGCTGCCCCCCCACCCCCTTCTCTTTTTAGTGTTGTTGCATTATTAGGGTTTGGCATGTAGTATGGTAATTGATGTGTGTGTGTGTGTATGTGCTGATGAATCAAACTATGGAGAAGCACTATAAGACCGTTTAAAACCCTTCATGGACCTAATTTTTTAAGTTTAAAATAGAAGTTATTGTGGTCCTAGACAGCTGAGTGCCAATTGGGTATGTTCTAGCTTATGTCGAGAATATTGCTTAGCTAAACATGATTTATATGATTGTTAATCTGTAATTTTTTAGTCCACCTTTAACCTTGTTGAATTTGGTTGATTGTCATCGCTGGTATAACGTAGACTAATTTTTTTTTTTCCAGGTTCCATTTACTGGGAGAGTTTGATGACGGTAAACGAAGTTGTCGAAAACGCCTTGCAGGCCACAATGAGCGTCGCAGGAAGCCCCAATTTAATCACAATAGTAGAACAGGGAAATTGCTTTCAATGCATCAAGGTATTGAATAAACTTTCTTTCCAGTTTTGAATTTTGCAAAAACTATTTTTCTCCTGTGTACTCAATCTTATTCAGTAGGAGTGTTTTCCTCTTAGTTTTAATCTCATCTTTACAATAGTCTTGTTTGCTTTCTTACTCTTTTATGAATATGTCGTCTTTGTTATTCTTCCTTCTTACTTGTTGAGGAGTATCGGTCAAGTGAAAGTAGTGGACAGAATAGGATTTTGAAAGCCTGGTAACAGATTATAAGGACTCCAGCTTTCAGCCAATATTTTTTTCTTTTCCAATGCAAGTATCGTCTGTATCTGTTTCAGGGCTAGACTAGAACTATGCAGAACTTTCTTTGCATACTCTTTTTTCCTTTTTTTCTTCATGAGTAGCTGTTTACTTTGAGATCGCCTATTAAAGAATCAATATTTCCTATCAAGACAAGTTTGGCTTCTCTATCTTTCATATTTTATTTCTGATATTTCCTAGCAATATTTCCTTTTCATTACATTCACTCTTAAAGTTTGCTGATGTTTTTCCCATTTACTTTGTCTAGGTAATTTCTCACATATTTGGTTCTTATAAGAATTTTGTCTTAACTACTGATATATTTCGGTTGAGAAACTGTTATACATATACTGAAGTTGTGTTGTTAAATGAGTTATGGGTTACAGTGGAGATTGCTTGAGTGGCTTGAATTCCAAGCCTATTATTTTGGAAATTTTACCACTCTCCCCCTTCCCCCCTTTTTTTTCCTTGTTCTGTTGAGTCACTATAAAGTGTGCGGCTATTGCATGGGCTTGTGTTTTCGTCTGTAAGGCTTGCTTCATCTACCTGACTCCCCTACTACATCTCTTCGTCCGGACCACTGCCACTGGTTTAATTTCACCTCCTAAATTAATTGTTCATGACTTTAGGAACCAGATTGTACTGGTGTTTGTTCTCTCTAGTTTCAGAACACTGCTGTGGTATGGGTTTTTCTGATGGGAGAAGTTATTTGGGGGGTCTTGTGAATTCATAAGTAGGCCTTGTGCCTAGTTGTTTTGCCACCTCTGGGTGCAGAAGGTTTCTAGTATATTGGGGTTGGAACTTGGGAAGTGTCTCTTGGGAAGATTATTACCTCTTCGCCTCCCCCTCTTTTATTACCAGGCATCTTGATCAGATTTGAGCCCCACCACTGGGGTCGACTCCAACCCAGCCTAACTTCCTTACTGATTACTCAAGAACATACTCCACTTGTATTCGTGTTTATGATTGTCATCCTTTGAGGCTTTCTCCTCTTTGTAAATTATGTTTTCTCCTTGGAATCATTCTCTTCATCTTCTAGTGTTGGACAATGTGGTCAATTTTCAAGTTTATATTAATCAATTGTGGTCAGCCTGGCTGTTCCTGTTTCTATTATGATGCCATATTAATCATATTGGACTTAATTCTGATCATTTGTGGAACTTATTATGTTACAAGTTTATTTAATTTTAATAGATTCAGAGAAACAGCTTGCAAATAATTCACCCCATGTTTCATACACCATGGTTCAGAGCAATGGCTTGCAAATAGGATTAGTAATTTAGGCAAAAAGTCTAGTTAATTTATCCTCCTAATATTTATTAGTGGATTTTCTCATTTTGTTGAGGAAGAGTATCAGTTTTTGTTGATGTTGATTTAATTTATGGATGTCTGGTAAGGGTTCCCAAATGCCACTTTATGCGCTCTCACTGCCCACCCCATTTCCCTACCCCCTCCAAAAAGAATGAAATAAAGGAAGATAGAAAGGGTGATAATTAGACAAGGAAATTCTTCAAAAATGAAAAAGAAAAAAAGTTTCACTATCAATTGTGTGTGACTCGCAATTGGAATAATAAATGGAGCAAGAGAAAAGGAAGAAGAGAATAGAAGCGAATCACTAAGTATTGTTCCTTCGATGTTTGTGGGAGCATATTTTGCAAGATTGATCAATTATAGACTTGCTCTGGACATTTGCCTTCACAATCAATGTTAGGGACATTTGCCTTTTCAACCAATGGTAGACTTTCGTCTGTATATTTTTCTTTTTAACTAATCTGGGTCTTCATCCAAATATCTCTGCTTCTGATTTCCTCTGTATTATTATGCAACCCCTTGTCTTTCTGCCTTGTGACAACCATGCAGATGGGGTATGTATTAACCATGGCACATCCATTGCTGGATGAAATACTTCCAAACCTCTATCTTCTATTTCAGTACGATCACAGCCAATGAGAATTTCTAGAAACGTTTCTCATAGTTTGAGAAGTTAGAAACTTGTTGACACTGACAAACTAGAGTTTTGGGTGCTTATACCATTGTCTTTGGGATCTTTACATCGTTTCTTCTATAAATAATAGAATTTCTGTTGTTGCTAAAAAGAAGGTCGTGACAAGAAAAATGTTGTTGTCATCCCAATTCTGCATTGGCCTTCTTCTATTCTCTTAGCATATATTCATCCTCATAAGAGAGAGTGCAGCTTGGACCAGGCTATTTTTTGGATGAATAGATAATATATAAAATAGGGAAGGGGGGGGGGATGTACAAACCGAAGGAGCTGAATGATACAGCCCTAAGGGCAGGGGAGGAGGAGCATAAAATAGACTGAGGAAGACCCCATGAAACAACAATAAACATGTTTCTTGGGGATTCCACAAGTGTCCTAGGGAGGAGAGAGGCAGATTTGGGGGAGACGTCAAAGTAGATGGGCTTCAAAATCTCATCAAAAGATCTAGAGTTAGAAGTTCATCTATGATGGTTTCGTTCCAACCAGACATGGGAGATAGCAGCCACGAACGTCAGCTTACATGCAGTGTCACAAATAGAATTACCAGAGAAGGTCATATCAACCCAATTCCATTCTCTCTAAAGAGGAAGGGGGAGTCTCCGAGTAGGCCAGCATTTGGAGATGACGGATTTCCAAATGTTGGAGGAGAAGGGGCAATCAAAGAAAAGATGATTGACTGATGTAGGGGGTTCCTAGGTGATTAGGTTTCCTACAAGATTAACTAACTAGGTAGGGTTAACTCAACGGACTTGGGTAGATAGGACAAAAAGAAACTCAGCACACAAGATTAAGCATGCAAAATAGAATGAGACTAATAAACAAAGTAGCAAAAAACAATAATAATCTAGGCGGAAAAACACATAAACTCTTACTTAAGCTTCAAGTGGGGACATGGGGAAGGGAACAAACGTCATACGAATGTTAGGTTCAGCACAAATCAATCCAAACACCAAATAAGATATGCAAACAATCAATGTCCTCTAGCAGCCAACTAAAGTAGAAAATCAGCAAGGGTTTTGGAGATATAACAGTGACGAAACATCTTAAAACAATGGGTAAAAATAGGCATAAACAAAAAGACAAAGGCTGGTTTCAATGTTAATGGGCTCCAACATATAACAGGGATAAATGGAGGGGGGGAGGGGTTTAGTTTAATTATTTACCTTGTTGCTGTCCTGGTCTGAGGAGAAAAGGAGAAGTCGAAGTCCTCCAAAATAAAGAGTTGCAGTCCAACCTACTTGATGAATAACAGCAGTCTCGATTGTTGGAGAAGTTCCAGCAGCAACCCAGTTGGGGGTTTTCTTGATGGAGATAATCTCTAATGATGGTGAACAATTTCTGCAATAGGGCAGCAGGAACAGGAAAGACAAAAATCAGAAAAGAGAGGGATGAAGGATGAGAAAGGGAGAAGGAGAATGAGAGAGAGAGCCGTGAGAGAGAGAGGAGGCGAGAAACAGAGGGAGACCGAGAGTGAGCGATGAGAAGAGGGAGAGAGCATCGAGAGAATTCTTATGGGGGGTTTTGGGGGGCTGTTTTGCCTTCAATAATCTTCATTCATTCATCCCGGAACCGTGGCCAATGGCCTTACATAAATAAGAGACTAATTACTAAAAAGAAAAGAATATTCTAGGAATGCTATTTCATAAACAAAGAAACTTTCTAAAAAGAAATCAATAGGATATTTACTTAGTTTCCTAATTGACTTAAAGACTCAAATAAACAAAATCCTAAAAAATAAAACTACTAACATATCAGATTTGGTGGGGGCCACACAATCTTGGAAAAATCCTAGGAAATAAAACTACTAACATGTCAGATTTGGTGGGGGCCACACAATCTTGGCAAAGAAAGGAAGGAAAGGACTCGATCCAGCGCTGGGAAGGCTGGATCGAGCCTTCCTTTTTTTTTTTTTCTTTCTTCTTCTTCCTCCTTCTAATCCTCCAACCACAAAGAAGGTTGGGTGTTCTTCTTCCTTCGGCTGTACGTCTTGATGTCCCCATCATTGACATTTTCAATACCATTTCATCAGAGGCAGCAAGCTGGGGAGACAGGAATATGGTGATAGATGAGGAAGGATTTTGTGGGGAGACAGTTGGAGAGATTTTTCTAGACAGTGAGGTTGTGACGAGGGATGTGGCCACGAAACTAGACAAACTTGTGCCAGGGGACAGTAGGGTTGGGGGACCGGGAGTGATTCCAAGCCGAGGAGGAGGAGAAGCATCTTGAGGGGGAAGGGGACCAGATAATTCTATTAGAACTAGAAGAGGGGGAATGAATGGAGTTGATGGAATGCTGGATGCTGGAAAGAGAGGGGATATTAGGGATGGACCAGGAACCATTTTAGATGATCGAGGAGATCGAGGCAGACCTAGGGATACTAGAGGAGTAGACCACTCTGTGGCTCACAATCAGCTTGGACCAGGCTTATCCAAACCCAACCCAACCCAACCTGTCTTTGAGGTGGATAAGTAGTATGTTTAGACATGTTAGGAGTTGTCGTAAAAAATCCATCTACAATAATGATATGAAAGGATATTACTTCAAGATTTAGACTACTCATTATTATCTTATAATATATTTCTGTACAATAGCAGCTTAAGTTTTTAGGTTGGGTTGATTCTTGGGTTGGGTTGGGTATAGTATACCATTGGACATTTGGTTATTAGGGTTTCCCTGGGATTGCCTCCAAAACAAACCCAAACCACCCTAGTTGCACCCTTACTTACAAAATGCAGTTTGAATGCATGTGATTTATTCACCTGCATTGTATTCTTAACTACTTGGCACCTTCTTAAACCTTCTTGTCTACACCATACTGCTCAAATTCATTTCCTACTCTCCTTAGGCCATCGAACTCATTAGGTCTTGGATGATGAGCTCAGAGTATATATGTTGTAATCTTGAGTTTGCAACTTAAAAATAGATTGAGGCAAAAATTTTTGGTTGCTCAACTGCTGCTGTGTGTGTGTGTGTTTCTGTCCATGGTGAACCCGGTGTACAGTGAAACTGCTTTTCCAAGATAGAGGCCTTGCTCTCTCTTGAACAAGTTGTCTACTTTGTTGGTAACTATGTTGATTTCTTTCAGTTATTTGTGTATAATATGTGATATGGAGAAGAAAATATTAGTTGTTAAGTTTGTCTCGAATTCTTGACCCGTTTTGAAGATTGACCCGCTCCGACATATTTTGGTGGCGACCTGAATGGGAAGTTTTCTGAGATCTGTGATGGAAGTAGAGGGGTTGGACCGGATTGACCACGACCTAATGGGTCGGCCCGCAACTTAGAGTATATATAATGTATTGTTGCTTGTTAAGAAAGTCATTGTATTTTGGGGGTTTTTCGAGCTAGGGTTTCAGGGCAAGTTTTCTTGCCGCTGCTTAGGTGTAATCTCTCTTCTGCATAGTGAAACATCTTCTTCTTTGCCCGAGGACGTAGCACACCACCCTGGTGTGTGAACCTCGTTAAATCTCTGTGTTGTGCGGATCTATTGTCTCTTTATTTTTCGTATTTCTTGGTGTTTGATCTAACATTAGTTTATATATTCTTTTACGTCTGCTGATAATTTTTTTGCTGAAGTAAAAAAGGGTAGTTGCATTGAAGGTATTGATTAAACAGATTTTATACATAAATGGTGAAGGTCTTGTGGGTGGGAATTCTCTTGAGGCACTCAAATTTAGTGATTGTTTTTTTGTTCTGGTACTCCCATTCTACACTTTAGGCACAGGTGCATACTGGTGCCTGTTTGTTACATTACACTGTACCACATCTTCCTGTTGCTACTTTGCTTTAAACTTCCAGACATCATATGCTGCATTAACTGCAGGCATCTTTAATAGCTAGCCATAGGAAGCTTCTAATTTTTGTTTCAGTGCACATACCTGTAATGCTTTATGCGTGTATCTAGGAATTGTGTTCTTAATGCATTAATAACAGAAAGAGCTTATTGTCATCTTAACATGGTGGTGTTTTCTGTAGGTAACCAGTTTCTTGTGACTCCCTTTTCCTCAAGGACATCCTTCATTTGTCCAGATATGTTCCCAAACAGCATTCTGCATCCAACAAAATATGAAATTGGTAACTGGTGCAAGGAGCTAAAATTAGAACATGAGACAGTCGATCCTCAGCCAGTGATACCGATTACAAATGGGCTTCCAAGATCCTTCCTCCCTCCTTATGGCTCGGAGAAACAGTACCCTTCTTTGAATGGCGATGGAATTGATAGTGGACGGCAAAGCCTTTTATTTGAGAAGAATAATCAATACCCACATGATTTGTCCAGCCCAAATTGTGTCTCACAATCCTTGTTCAGAAATACCACATTAGGAAGTGAAGACTTCACTGTTTTTGATACAGCATCAACCATTCAAGCAATATCTGGGGCCTCTGACCCTGGTTGTGCTCTCTCTCTTCTGTCAACCCAATCACACAATTCCTCAAGTCATTCGTCTGGAAATCCCCATGCTCAACCTTTGATCGTCCAAGGCAATCAGTCCCATCAAAGCCTAGATCCATTTCCTGAAAAGCTTTTGGCAACAAGCTCACAAGCATCAACAACTGTCGCATCAAATAAGTTTTCTCCATGTGGGATGAACTCTGTGGAAGTCAATCACATAGAGCCTGTATTAGTTTCTGATGACAGCGATATTGTCAATTTTGAAGTTCATATGCGAGGAATGTTTCAAGGGCCAGATCTTGTGGACGCCAAAGACTCTCTCAGTCACGATCGAGGACCCACTGTTGATTTGCTTCAACTGTCATCACACCTACAACGCGTGGAGCATCAGAGGCATTTCTTGCAAGTGAAGCAGGAAAATGATTTCTTCTACTGCCTCCCTATTACTTAACTGGTATTATAATATAACAAGGTAAATAAGCATATCCCTTGGAACTTTTATTTCTGTTGCTTTAAACTCCTACCCTGATTTGGAAATTGCAGTGCTTTACTCTCTGGAGTGTTCAGTTCCCCTGGTTTATCTCGGGGTGGAAATCTGGGATGCTGTTAGCCTGTGGTGGTGATCCTGATATTCCAATTCATAGTTGCTGACATTCATTTTTCATGACTAAAGGAGATCATTTTGCCAATGGAAATGTATGAAGTTGTTTAAACCTGGGAAAAACAAGAGTGCTTTTATGTGTGTGTGAGAGAGACAGAGAACCTTTGTTTTTGTGGCTTGGAACTCAGCTAATTTGGAACTGCCAGTGCTTCACTGTCTGGGGTGTTTGGTTACATCAATTTCTCTGTACTTGTCATGGGGTGGAGCTGCTGTAATGCAGAGTGGGGGTGAGGGGAGAGGGATGAGAAGTTTAGGAATGCATAACTTGCTAGTAGAAAGCATGTATTTTTACTGAACACTTTCACTGAAATCACTTTTGCAAATATAAAAGACATGGTGGTGCATATATTGATTAATCTGATTGCAAGGTTCTGCATCTTCTACCCAGTGTAAGCAATGTGCATGATATATGCTTCCTCCTACATTGTCCACCATGAACTGGATGATGAAAATCCATATATTGTTATGACCAACCACCCCACTTTCCCCAGTTGACCGCTTTGACTTGGATTTATATTTCCTTTGGATGTAAGACATCTTTCCTGAAACAAGATTTTTTTTTTTTTTGTGAAGATTGAATAGATGTATTGCTAACTGTTAACAGAATGCAGGTTGCCGAAAAGGACGTCGCTTTCAAGGAATTGTTTTAACTGATCCTCAAGCTGACATGAATTGAAGCACTTGCAAGTGCTTGGGAAACAGACACATCTTCTATTCTACCCTTTTTTTCAAACATATCTTCATACATTTTCTGTGAACGTGAAGCAGTCACATTTTCAAGCGGCTGTATAACTAAGTTGTTTCAACTTTAGGTATTTTATTAATTTGTATATGAGCTGTTGAAAAAAATTTCATATACTAAATTTTTTCTGTTTGTCCACTAACATTTGATGCAAGGTTCTTATTAATGAAATTCTCAAATCCTGTTATCAATGGCTTTATTGGATTTTAGACAGGCATGACCTTTGGGACATATCAATTTGCTGACAATAGTTTAATTGGCTTGATTTATCAGACACTTTGGGTCCTCACAAAGCCAAAAATGGGTTTCAGAGAAGATTGACTAAATGTGATAGCTGAAAAAGGATAAAAGATAATTAAAAAAAAAAAAATAGTAGAAAGAGGTGCAGTATAGGAGGAAAATCCACCCCAATATTGATCAAAGATCAGGGTGGATTGGCCGACTCAGACTGGGATTGTAACCTGATGCCATCTCTCTCTCTCTCTCTTAAATTACCCGTTTCTTGAAGTTCTATCATCTGTTCGGCTGCAACCAGGCGTGGGGCCGATGTTATTGTTTAGGTGTACTAGAGAAACATTATTTTGACTTTTAAAAAGTTTTCCTTCAACCATAGAACGTTTCTCTCTCACCCACCATTCTAGGGGTTTTTTTTTTTTCTTTTTCTGATAAGAACCATTGTAGGGTTCATAAACTCTTAAAAGATTTTAGTATTTTTTTGAAAATACCCCCTTAAACCATCCGTGTCCATCTGAAGCACCGTTGTGTATGAATTTTCTTTCACCACGGCCTTAGTAAAATTCGATCTTTAAAGATATTTCTTTTTTGGGAGAAGGTTGTGTATGCCGATATATCCAAATTTGTGTCTTATCTCTCTTCTTCTCTTCTAGAGTCACTATGTCGTAGAAACTCCAAGAAACATACCTAACCTCTCCCAAGTGCAAGTGATGTAGGTAGGATATGCCAACATTGTCTATGCATATCTCTCTCACCTTTTGTATATGAACTAAGGGTGTCAACTGAATAGAATCTCGCCATTTAAAAAGCCAATCAAATTGAAATGAAAAAATTTGATTCGATTGAGGGTTTTAGATTAAAAATCGTCAGTTTGAATCGAACACAATGTAAATCATATAGAGACCAAAACGAACCTAATCCATACAATCATGGGTCTTTGTTGATTTGTGTGGTGAAATTAAGGGTTTTTTTTTTTTTTTTTAAGAAAATCTATTGCATAGTGGGACCAGAAGAACTTGGAGTCAAGTAGTGGAATGTGGCCAGGATGTGTCACTTGCCAAAGACACGGCTTATTATCTGATTCCGCCAAGATGTAGGAAAGGCCGAGCTCCACGGCATGAAGTAATCCAACTCTCAAGGCGATAGTCTCTCTCCTTCAAGACTATCACGGAAGGAAGCATAAGTTCAGAGAAGGCAAACATTGGGGTTCCCAGATATATAGCTCCTGAACACAGCGCCAAGACCTCCTCGAGATGATCCAACATGAAAGGCACAGTCCGTGTTCAACTTCAAGAAACCGCTTAAGGGAGGGAGGGGTCCATATTTATTGGTTTCCATATGAGGTTGCATAGACGAGGTGTGAGGGACTTAGGTAGAATTCATCCTCAAAAGCTGAACTAGGTTACCAACATTGAAGGGACATGATTTTTTTATTCTAATAAGTTAAGGTTATCACAAATTTTCAGCAATATGGTAAAGAAGTTATAGACAAAAAAATTTAATTTTTCCTTATGTTTTTTCAGAAGGTGGAAACAAAATTCATATATGATGCATATGTTCCATAATTTAATGAAGTTCAAAAGTATATGATTGTTTTTTGAGCCATTCTTTCAAATCTATTGAAAGAGCATCTTGGTTGGATATGTTCATTCATTGCTCAGTTTGGAATACAATATATCAGATTAAAAAAATTGAATAATAATTTTATTTATTTATTTATTTATTTATTTTTGGTGGATGAGAGAGAGAGAGAGAGAGGGGCATGTTTTGGAAGGATTTTGCATAGAGGAATATGAGAATAGTGGCCTAGATAGAGGCACATATTACATAAAATACATAGATATCTAATTGTCTTTGATTAAGTAGTTCAGCTACAAACTTAAAGCATTCATGAAAAACAGTTAATTAAGAAATCTGATCATAGTCTTAGCATTTCATCATGCCTTCAAAAGAGTTGAAGTAACCTAACTCGTGTGCTGAAAGTGATCCTTAATTCCTTTGGCACTTCTTCGTTCCTGCACCATTCATGATCTCAAATTTTCTCAATGCCCAAAAAGAGCTAGAATTCTTCTTGGAGTAAATTTATATTGAAATTGATGATATTTGCTAGAGAGAGAGAGAGAGAGAGAGAGTCTTATATGGTTCTTACATTCTTAATATTCTTATGTGCTGATCCAGTTGCTGGAACATATCTAGCCCACTGCCATTAATCAGATCAGAAAAATTAAACCCAGGATGGAGAGTGGAGACTGTTAAGGTTCCACGCGCAAGTAATAATCCCACATCTTAGATGTGAGTTAATCCGATGTGAAGACTTAGGTATTTGGGAACCTCTTCTTAATGATTAACTTCATCCATTGTGAGATTATTACTTCCGCCTTCTGCGTGGAACCCTAATAGAGACTACACAATGATTTTTTCTTGGAAATTGGACTTACATTTTTTGCTGCGGTGCTGAAAACTTCACGATGTGGTATCTCAGGGTTGGCCGCTTTGATGCGTTGTATCTCCTCTCTTGAAAACAAGATATGAACAAATGGAATCTTAAAAATTATAATTATATTATGAAAACAAAAATAATAAAATAAATTATCATTTTTATTCATTACTGTTCATGAAGTAATAGTATATACAGCAAAGAAGATGAACGCCATAGTAGAAGAAGTATCTTTTTTCTCCTTACTTCATGAACTGATTATAAGCGGATGGAAGTCTGTGTTTCTTCTCAGGAGCTGCCAAAATCCAACAAAAAAAAAATAAGAGAGAGAGAGAGAGAGAATCAGAATCTTCTATTTGTTGAAGAACAAGTGTTTTAAGGATCTACGTTTGACCACAAAAGGTGCCATAGGAGGCATCTCCTCGCTAGATGTGGATGAAGAGGTCATAGAATGGGTTGATTGCCCCTTTCTGTAATCAATGGAAAATCCCTGCATCTCCAATTAATGGTGTCAACACTTTCAGTTAATAAAAAAATAAAAAGAAAAAGAAACCATATGCTTTAAATGATTGGTATTTCTTTTTACAAGCTGATCATACATTACTTTTCTTGTTCTACTAAGTTCCTTACCAAGAAAAACAAATAATGAAAAGAACAGTTTTTGATGATCAGTAGTTTCAAGAAGCCCAATAGCTTAATTACTTATACTATCCAATTTAACGATTTTAACCACAAAGAACCCTAACACAAACAGAGAGAGAGAGAGAGAGAGAGAGAGAGAGAGAGAGAGAGAGAGAGAGAGAGAGAGAGAGAGAGGGTTGGATCAGCTTGGAGAAATGAAAGAAGCAACCTGAGAGGGGAGAGGGAGTGGGTAATGGCGATCTAGCAATTGAGATGCTTGCAGTGGAGGAGGAGGCCTAGTGGTGAGGAAGGATAGGTTACTGCAGTGACCACATTTCACAGTCACAGTATCCACCAATCTTTTGCATGGGACTCCAACCTACAAACATCATCAATTAACAAGAAGAAGAAGAAGAGTAAATTAAAGAGATTTTTGCAATTTCAATTAATTATTTCAAGCAGAGAAGAACAAATATACTGTGTTTAATTTGTTAATTATCCAAAAAAAAAGACTCTTTCTAGACGTAGATTACAGCTAGAACAGTGTTGCAAAAGTTGCAGCGAACGTAGGAAAGATGCTTAGAGGAAGGAGCAAAATCCATGGCTATCTCTTGTTTTCCAGCTTTCTAGAGAGAGAGAGGAAGAACGATGAGATCGTTTTTCACTTGTTATGAAAAAAAACAAGAACAAGAAGCTGGTAGCTAGGGTTGTGATATAGATCTCTGCCTTACTAGCAGTAGTAGTAGTAGTAGTCTCAGAAGCAAAATCTGGCGTTTCTGAACTCATCATAATTCCCACTGCTATCCACAGATGCCTTGTACGGTCCCAAATGTACCAAATTCACAACATATAGAGAGAGAGAGAGAGAGAGACCAAAGTCTCAAATCATGTATATGGAAAGAAACCAAACAAAAGAAATGGACCCCATTGATTTTTCATCTCCGTCCACTATGGTAAGAAATAAATTTAACCTACATCCAACGGCTGTGAGACATTCATGGCACAAGTACAACTTAAACCCCTTCGTTTTGTTTAAATCTAAATTACCAAGGAAATATTGTCTGAAAGCTTGGTCCTGGGTGACTGTAGAATATATATATATATATATATATAAAACCTAGAATGGCATTGCTAGAACAAGACTTAGACTAGTCGATGAGTCCAGAGTCCAGACCCCTTTCCTAGTGAACCACTTCAGATAATACTCTCTCTCTCTCTCTCACATTCTTGATTACGAAATAAAGTATCATTCTTACTCAAACTTCTTTTTTAATTAATTCCCCTATAAAAGGAAAATGTTCAATTTTCTTTCACCTCTATTTACCAAAAAAAAAAAAAAAAAAAACCTTTCTCCTCTAGTGATTCAAATTCTCAAAATTACCCTTGGTCCTCTCCCCTCCCATGCCCTCTACATCTCGGTTGCCCGGTAGCACCACTCCCAACCAATAGCCCCCACCTTCATGACTACCCTCCACCGTCCCTTGTCCTCTGAATGTCCCCCCACCCCATCCCACTCCACTCCACTCCACTCCACTCCACTCCACTCCAAACTGCCTACTTCTCCCTCCCAAAGCACACTAAGTGTGAGGAAAATAAACTGCAAAGTAAGGCAACGTCTCAATCGGAGGTCATCAATCTATTTCTCTCACTCTCCTTACAAGGGGCAAGAAAAGAGAGAACCTTTTGCTGAAAGTCAAAGCCGATAGAGGTACAAATTTGTATACAGACAATGAATTGGATCATATCCTCATATTTCTCTCCCACCAGATGTGATATATCACAACACAAAATGCTAATGTTCCTATAACATCATATACAAATTTTCCTCTAAAGTGAGAAAGATCCCAAGCCTACTATGTAGAGAAGGACTGGATCAACCTACGGGAAGGCCAACACTTGGCAAGGATACCCTCGCAAAAAACATTTGAGAAAGGACATATGAAGAATTTATGATTAGTATCTTTTATTTCTTCATTGTAGCAAAAACAACAATTTAGAATATGAATGGATCTACGTTGTAGGAAAGATTGAGTCCGGATGGTGGAATTGAGGAATCCAAGCAATTAATTTATGTCTTGGAATGAAGCCCTTCCTCAAATTAGGCTACACAACTGAACCAAATGTTGTTTAGATCAAATCAAAATCCAGGCAAAGGTCTTACTAAATCCACCAGAAGAACATGCATTTCAAATTTGTATACGTGCATGTAATTTGCATAAACTACCACTGGTATATATAAGGAGAAATCTTGACCCTAAATTACAAAAACTATTCTTACCCTCTTTCAAGTGTCAACGGTAGCTTTTCAGTCACTTATCTTTGCCATTTTGTACATTTACATGAAGTCTAGGCAAGGATATAGTTCTTGGTCTCCGTTTCGCCGATCTGATCCGAATCGGTATCGGAGAGGATCGGTCAGTATTGGTCACTTTTACCCTATGGTTTTCAGAAAAAGTGTGATTTTTTTTACCTTTTTACCCCTGAAATGATAGGGGTAATCGATCTGAATCGGTCAAGGATTAGGGATCAGTCTCAACTGATACAAATACGATACCGATATTTGAAACCATGAGTCTAGGTGAGTACTAGGAGGCATGGATTGATACCGATCCAATCCATCGATACCGATCTAGATTGAATCGGATCGATCAACGAGTATCAATCAATTTTACCCTTGAATCTTTTAAAAGTATAATTTTTTTACTGTTTTACCCCTAAAATGACATGGGTTACCGATCTGAATCGTATAAGGATCAAGAATCAATCTCAGTTGATACCAAAATGATATAGCCAATACAATAGCAATACTTGAAACCATGCTAGGAGGTGGGTGAGTAAGAAAAGAGCCCAATTGTGGGGGGAGAAAGGAGAAACATTGAAATGGGAATTTGAGTGAAAGTGATAAAGACAGGTGCTAAATCGCAAGTCACTATCTCTGGTAGTAAATTTAAGGGTTGTCCGATTGTCTGTGAGAGGTGAGGGAGTGGGACTAGAGAGTGTTGATGGCTTTGATGTGACGATTCCTCAATTGCCAAACATGGCAATTTGGCGCTCTTTCTCTTGCGCCCTTCAACTTTCTTTCTTTGTATAAATCGTCTTTCCCAAGACCTCCAGGCCTTTTGTCAACTTGTCTCCACGTACGGCTCCCAAACCAGATTCTGTCTCTTTCTCGATCGATCTGGACGATAATGGAGAAGAAGAAGAAGAAAAAAAAAACTCTTCTTCTCTCTTCCACTAAGATAGTTTTAACTGCAGATCTCTACAGAATAATTAGATGTAATAAGTAGAGTAGTACAACCCTAACGCCTCATTAATGTGATTGATCTTAATTTTTCTTCCCAAAAGCAAAGACGGCCAAGGTTGGGCTTTGTTTGATAGTTTTGTCTTTGTTGTCGTTCTTCACACTTTAAAAAAAAGATGAGGAATTTTTTGTTTAAATTATGCGGCAAATTTGATAGTAACAAGGTAAAATGTTATTTTAAGGCACCGTGGGATGGTATGTTAGCATCCTTTCAATCTCTCTTCACGAGAAATAACCTTGTTATCCTCCCATGTATGAAATCGTTCCGTTGCATCTTATTGGTGTGCTTCTATAGGCTGCTTGATCAAATTACAAAAATCTCTGATGATGAGGTGTGATAGAATGGTACATGAAAGGGCAATGATAACAGTTGAGAGTACATAGACATATGCCTCAAGAGGTAGTTTCGTCGCATTTTAATACAGAAACTGAAACTTTCATTTTTGACACGAAACATGGTTTCTGGAATAGAAATGTTACCAAACGCAACCTAAATCATTCTGATCTAGGTTTCTTTGATTCATAGACTGACTGAGGAAAAAAAAAATTTTGAATTTCTCCATACATTACGTTAGATGATTGGATAAAATTTCCAAAAATTTGAAAAAGACATTTTGATCCCTCTCATAATCTTGCTTCCTCATTGGGAGGTATTTGTTTGACATACGCAACCTAGCATTGATGACAATGAGATGTTATCTTAGTAAGAAGTTGAGGGAACAAGAGCGATAAAAAGTTTGTTGAGACAACTTGTCAATACAATGATTTGCATGATGAGGGCAGCGATTTATAAATAATGATGATTAGTTGATTTAATGTTGGAAGCACATGGAGGCAAGATTTTAAATCTTGGGATCACTCTCAACCGACATCAATATGGATTCATTAGTATTAGGCAGGATCGAAATGGACGGAATCATGGTTTTAAGTATTGATATTTTTACTGATGCCTGATAATCTAGATCAGTTACCCGTATCGTTTCACGGGTAAAACGGTGACCAATACATATTGGTTCGATCTAGATCAATATTGGCAGATACCATACCAATATCATCTTTGGATGGAGCGGATTTTTTTTTTTTAATTGATATTATAGGTCATTTTACTATTATATCTTTTGTATGGATTGATATCGGTATTGGGGATTGATTTCATCCCATAAAAATCTAGACACTTATGTCATGGCAATCTTTTTTCCTTTAATTAAATTATATTTTGAAATTATGAATGATCAACCGATACACTTTCTATACATATCCAAAGTTCATAATTATTAAATCATCCATCAATATGGCATAAATGAAAAGAAAAAAAATCCTCTCCAACCATGGTTTCAATTATCGGTCTTATTGGATCAATATCAGTAGAGATTGATCCCCGATCCCTAATCAATCCGGATCAGTATCCGTATTGTTTCAGGGGTAAAATAGTAAAAACTAGTACTTTAAAAAAAAAAACAGGGGTAAAATCAATTGATTGGATTGGTATTGGATCGTTATTGATATCGTCCCCTGAATCCTTGTCTCCAACACCATCAACCTTTCAAAACCATTCAAAGATTGGGAAAACTTGGACACACATTCCGAGATGTTGAGAGTTGAAGGGTGCAGCTCTTGAAGAGAAGTTAGATCCGAGATTCTTTTTTAATTGCTTTCTTGCTTAGAGAAACTTTTCCCATCTTTCTATTTTAATTGTCTAAGTTTGAAATGATGTTTGGAGTTAAATGAGGAGACTATAGTCAATTATCCGTAATGGTAAAAAATAGCTAGGATTCAATCATTCACACTCCATAAATTTTTATGCAAACTAATTGTTAAACTAAAAATATAAGTGTATAAGAAGACCAAAGTTGTCTTTCACCGGTAGTTGAATGATGAGATGATCCAAATGTGACTCCATCGACTCCCCATCGCTCCCCCTATTGTATGAAGTCATGATAGACCATGGTGAATAGATTCTTACAAAAACCCAATCCATATATCAATAACTCCACTTTGGATTTTGTAAGATTGGAATGCGACAAGTTCATTTGGACCATTGCTAACCTCTGCTAACTCTTTCCCTTCCCATGTATGTCTCAGCAGCTCCCATCTCCCTCCTACCTCTTTCCACTCTTGTGTTTAACTTGCTCGTCGAGGTCAGATCCTTAGACACAGTTGTGAGCTAGATGACTTGTCGTAGTTGTACCTAACCAGTGGTATCGACTAGTGAACACTAACTAGGTCAAGGTGTTTGGCTCTTTGATGTGACCATCAATCACACTACTGTCCCTAGATTTCGAACAAAGATGATAAGGAAAGTCAAATATTAATAAATTTGACTTGTCAGCCAATATCATATTCCGGTAGTGAAAGGTCTGCTCTAATTCTGTTGTGGGACTTCTTTTTCTTTCATTTCCATGTATGGATACATGGGTAATCACAATCAAAACTTTATACTTAAAATAGAAATACATTTATTTAAAAGGCCAAATGATCTCTTAATAATAATTCTTATGATAAGTGTATTAAATTAAATAATTCATCTGCTCCTTGTGGTCGTCTAAACTTGATTTCATATTGATAATATATTTTAAAGATATTACAAATCCAGGCGTATCTGGATATCCAAAATCAACAAGATAATATTTTTTAAAAAATTAAATATATAAAATTTCAACTCATATTAAGCATCACTTAGTGGAGGATTGGGGGGGGACTTCAGGTGAGGAGTGTCAATGATTTCTCATAATATTCGATTTTTTTGTACCCTCCCAAATCCCAACCGTAGAAATGACAAGTGGATGTAGTTTGTTAAGATTCATCATGGTCTTAAGTTATCTATGATATAATTGGTCAAGTAAAGCACTAATTGCACGCCTCGGCCTCGGCTTGTTGCTTTGTAGTGCTTAGTAGGGTACCTTCTGTTGGTAATTTGATCAATTCCTCTCAAGTGTATCGATACTTGATTTGCATCAACTTCCTTGCTTTCTAAGAAGTGTGGCTTGGACACCTATTGATTCTTCCGTGGATCTGATCTTGGCCTCAATAGGCCCTTGAACTTGAAGAAAAAAAATGAAAATAAAAGAAAATAAGAAGAAGAAGAAGTGAAGCACTAGATAATGCGAAGGGCAAGGCTAGGTGCTATCTTCAATGATCATGCGAGCCAAGAAGTTAAAGCCATCTCTATACCGCATCACTTTAGTATTTCCATACAAGGGATGGTTACTACCATCTTCAAGTCGAGTTGGACAAGGAGGAGATTATTGAGTTCATTCATGGTTCCACTTGTTTACCACCACTGGAGGCTACAGTAGTTCTACATGACATTAACAACTTCACGCTTCCTTTATTTCTATTCTTTTTTATGTATTCCACATGCTACAAACAGTTTAGTAGATGCTCTAACCCGAAAAACTTTGGGCCCGTTTGATAATGTTTCTGCATTTTCTATTTCAAGAAACGGCAGAAACATAAATTTTCGTTTCTAGAAATAGAAACCGAATTAAAGGTGTTTGATAAGTCATGTTTTTAGAAGTCGATGATAACCAGTGAAAGAATTGCCACAAGTCGTTTATAGAAACGGCGAAACAAGTTGAACTTGTTTCGCCTGGGTCGTTTCTTGAACCATAAATAAGTAAAAATTTCTATTTCTATTTCTAAAAATAAGTGAAACGAAACAGTTTTATCAAACGCTTTTTGCTTCATTTCTACTGTTTCTGGAAACAGAAATGGCAGAAACGCGTTTATTGAAATATTATCAAACGGGCCCTTTGTCTATCATGTGTATAAGAGATTGACCATCTCCTGAAGCTTCTTACAAATGCCTATCATTATCAATAAATTATTTTTCATTAAAAGAAAAAAAACACCATTTATGGAGTCCTTTTTTTCAAAGGAAATGAAAGAAGAATCTTAGGGCCCGTTTGATAACATTTCAAGAAACGCGTTTCTGCCGTTTCTGTTTCTAGAAACAGCAGAAACGGAGTAAAAATCGTTTGATAAAACTGTTCCGTTTCACTTATTTTTAGAAATAGAAATATAAATTTTTACTTATTTATGGTTCAAGAAACGACATAGGCGAAACAATTTCACCGTTTTTAGAAACGACTTGTGGTCATTCTTTCATTGGTTACTATCGGCTTCTAAAAACATGACTTATCAAACAGCTTCAATTCCGTTTCTGTTTCTAGAAACGGAAATTTATGTTTCTGCCGTTTCTTGAAACAAAAACGACAGAAACGTTATCAAACGGACCATATCATAATCTTGCCATAACACCATCTCTTATCTGCGTTAATTCGATTCCCAAATCCTATCCATCCACAAAATGAATTTTAATTGAACGGTTTTTGTTTCAAGAAAAGTCTTCACATACCCTATCCAAGACGAATTCGCTTTGATTCTGGGAATCAGATCTCAGATCTCAGATCTTCATTGTTCAAAGTTAGTTTTTTAAAATCTGAAAACAAATGCACAGAGATACGAAAGGCTTTGATGAGTTGATTTGATTATGGGAATCAGATCTCAGATCTTCATTGTTTCAAAGTTAGCTTTTTAAAATCTGAAAATAAATGCACAGATATACGAAAGGCTTTGATGAGTTGATCCGATCCAATCCGCAACATCCTCTTGTTCCAACTTCGGTTAAAAGTTGAAGAATTCGAGAGCATAGCTAAAGGTGCCCTAGTTGCTGGATCATCTTTGAATCAAAAAGTCTACTACGAATATGCGATTCTCGAACCAGAGAGAGGAGCCACTCAGAAGGCTTTTTAGACGAACCTATTAGCCCTAGTCGTTGAGGGAACACCGAAAGAGACTGGTTCGAAAACGGTTAAACCGGATCGCTTATTTAAAATTGAACTCTGTAAGCAAGAAGAAACATGGGCTTTTATGATAAGGGTATAATGGTTATTTTAATTATTCACTTAACAGTGATTAATGGTACAAGGTCTGAGCCTAATTTGATGAGTCAGAGACGAGGTCCTTATAATTGTGGCATTTTTAGGGGTGGAACTCTAAATCTTCCTAAAAAAAATATGAAAAAAAATCCTCCAAATTCAAAGTTTAGGGTTTAACGAAGAACTGCTTAACTGATGCATTGGTTTAAAAGACAACCGCATCAATAAACGTCGTGGTAGTGGTATCTGCTACGGAGAGAAAATCGGAAATCTCTCATTGGCTTCTTTGTTATAGCTCAATTGTTGATACAAGCACCAGCAAAAGCCAATTTCAAAGCAAATTTTCGCCGCCATGGGTGAAGAAGCAGAGATCAAGGAGAAGTTGTATAACTCGAGCTCCTGCAACGGCTGCAACGGGACAACATCGACGGATCCCAATGATTATACCATCATCAAAGAAGGAGAAGCAGAGATTCTTATGCACGCCAAGAATGAAGTCTTCTATAACAAAACCCAGGTATCGCATTATCTTTACTTATGTTTTGGTTCCAATTTAATTCGCAAATAATGTTTCAGAGTGGGTTTTTTTTATTGAGCATTCAATGGTTTTTTTTTTCCTGGCTTTGGAAGGAAGATCATATTTAGAATTTACTTTAATTAATGCCCGAGTATAAACCTCCTAAGAAAGTTTTGGAACTTATTTGGGTTTTTTTTTTCTAATAAGTATTTATACAGTTGTTGATACACTTCTTCGTGCAGTTGTTCTGATGTTGAAACTAAGTGGGTTTTCAGTTTATGAACGAATTACGTTTAGAACTATAAAACTCTCCCAGAGTCTCATATAGTGTTACTCCAAACCATGAGATTAATATTTTCATGGCTCAGGGTTTTGGTCCAGGTATCCCTACCAAGTGTTTGGTCATGGGAAATGGTACTGAGTATATAATTTTTCATTTCTGAAATATTTCTGTGGTTGAAGTATGAATTATGGATGATTCAATAGAACTAAGATTAAGATACTTGTTTGAATGAACCTGCTCATGTCACTGTTTTATTTTCTTGTTAAGACTATGTACAGCATATGAGGTCATAAGAGGGTTGGGGGGGGGGG
>NC_056560.1:19789311-19808636 GCF_013358625.1 Macadamia integrifolia
GGTGGGGGGGGGGGTATGTGCTATTGATTTAGCAGAACTAAAGATGCTTTTTTCTGCCAAGAAATATCCTCATAAAAATTTTGGTTCCAATATATTCAAATCCTGAGCATATGAGGTGTTAGCCTCTCAAGCTGGTTGTGTGGTTTCTCAGCCTCACAAGTGGGAAATTTTGATACTCATGGAAATTCAAATGGTGATTGGAACATTAAGAATTTATGTACTAAAAACAAATCACTTGTATGGTAAAGTTTATTGGAGGCAATGCTTTGCATGATTTTCGTATTCTGAACTGTCTCCATGCTTTTCCAAACCCTCCAGAGCACCTGAAGCATTTATGAATTATTCACTCACGCATTTATCAGGAAGTATGACAGGGGAGGTTGATCTGTCTTTCTTCAGACGATGGCACTGACAGGAAAAGGGAAGGAAATAAATCAAGGACCAGTTATAGGTGCTTTCTGTAGTAAACCCTCCATCAGAAGTCTCTTCTTTCCATCTACCTCATTTTAACATGATATAGGTGCTTTCTGTAGTAAACCCCTCCATCAGAGGTCTCTTCTTTCCAACTACCTCATTTTAACATTTCATATTTGTAGAGATTTTAAAGTATTTTATTGCCCTAAAAAAGCTCATTGTTTCACTTGTAATTTGGTCGTAGATGTTTATCTTTGATTGCTTTTACATAGTAAGGTATCTGTGTCTGCAACTTAATTATTCATCAGCTGAAGCAATATCTTACCCTTCATCAGTTAGTATTAGTTAGTTTGGGTGCTGATTTTATGACTGTATCATTACCCCCAGGTTAACAACAGGGACCTATCCATTGCTGTCCTGAGGACCTTTATTTCGAAATGCAAAGAAGAGCATGCAGCAAGGTTGGCCAAAAGGAATAAAACAGCGCATAAGGCATTAGAGGATGCTTCTTCTGGGCATGTAGAAGAAGAAGAAGGGGAAGAAACAAAGTCCATGCATGATTCTGGAAAATCAAATGGAGAATGTGAGGTTCAGATGGATCCATCTCAAAATAAATCATGTGACATCTCACCAGAACCTGATTTGACCACAGAGGGTAAAGGGCCAGAGAAAACGAAGACATACAGAGTTCTTGAGGTTTTTCTTTGCTCTGTCCCCCCCCCCCTTTAGTTGTTATACTGCTTACGTAAATTTGGTGGTCATCCTTTAGTTTTTTATGTATTGTATGTGGTGATATCTCTAGAATAACAAAGTTTCCTTCGGCGCATTGTGTTGGAACTTTTTGTTTCTTGGTTGATACATGGTCTCTATCTCTCTCTCTCTCTCTCTCTCTCTCTCTCTCTCTCTCTCTCTTGATGAGTAATTTATTTGAGCTCTTTATCTTTAAAATGTTAGGCATTGGCTGCTTCCGGGTTAAGAGCTCTGCGATATGCACGTGAAGTGGAAGGAATTGGTAAAGTTGTGGCCCTAGACAATGATAAAGGTTAACTCCAACTTCTCAATGCCTTACTACTTGGAAGTCAAAATTATTCATAAGTGTACTTATATTTCTGAACCTTGGTTGGCAAATTGCTTGGCAAATGAGATTGGGTTCTCTTTCTTATTTAGGTGAAATATAGTACCAAGACTTCATTAATAAAATGATGTTGTGGATCAGAAGAGTGAACCTTAATTCTTGTACATTTGCAGTATCTGTTGAAGCTTGCAGGAGAAACATAAAATTCAATGGTTCAGTGGCCATGTCAAAAGTGGAGTCTCATCTTGCTGATGCTCGTGTTTTTATGCTCACGCACCCAAAAGAATTTGATGTGGTATGTAATTTAAATGCCATTGTCTGCAAAATTTTCATTTATTGTGAGTTTACTTTTGAGAATTGGTACTTCTTAGAAAGTAATCTTAGTGCCAATTTCATCATGTAGCGTGGAAGAAAGTGAACACGTCCATGTTTTTTGATGAATTAAATGGAATTGAGGAACCTTCTCTCCTCTTGCTTATGTACTGCATAAACACTTTAATCCCAACTCCAATCATATATCTTCCTAGAACACCAAAGCCTGTTCCCATTATTACAAAAAGAATCCAATTCCTCCATAGTTGTCAAGGCGATACCTTGCCTTACTGGATGTAGGTACAGCAATCGCCTTGGTCCCCTGGGCATCTCCCTTGGATGATTTTGGATGCCTTGGTTCGCCTAGGTGTCTAGGCGGCACCTTGTTCTATTTTAGGGTTTTTTTTTAATTATTTTATTATATATATATATATATATATTTTTTTTTTATTTGGCATTGTACAAGATTGTAATGCTTGAGATACATGGAATTGTTGATTCTTAAATCTCGCTATACTGTTATATCTGGTTTTACCATTATAGTTTATTGCTAATTCTCTGCTAGAATCAATTCTGATCCTATGTGACATATCAAATACATTGCTGAACTGAATTACTGAAATATATTCTTTGTTCAATTTATATTTAACTGCCAGTTTTTTACTTCTTGTTTGTTGTGAATAATCGGTCAATCTTACAACAACTCAACTCAGCCTTATCCCAATTAAATGGGGTCAGCTACCTTACCCTCTAGTCAGCTATATTCAAAGCCATACTTGTTATTAGGCCCAAGTTGTGCATGCCTTCCCTCACCACTTCATCCCGAGTCATTTTAGGTCTACCCCTGGCTCTTTTAGAGCTCATTCAATTTGAATAAAATCACTCCTCCGTACTGGAGCATCTAAAGTACTCTGTTGTACGTGGCCATGCCCATCTCAAACGAATTTCTCACAACTTATCATGTATTGGAGCTACTCCCAAGTCAGCTCTAATTTGTTCATTCCTTATTTTATGCTTCCTAGTTTTGCCACACATCCATCTCAACACTTCATCTTAGCTATATTGAGTTTTATCTATATGATGTTTCTTAACTGCCCAACATTTCGCACCATATATTACAGCCAGTTTTGTGGTTCTATAAAATTATTCTATAAGTTTTAAAGGAATACATGGATCACACAACATTCCAGATGCACCTCTCCACTTCATCCATCCTATTTTAGTTCTTTGTGTAACATTATCCTCTATCTATGTTTTTTTTAATTATGATTAAGCCTAGATACCTAAAATAATCACTTTGTAAATCTTCCTCTCATCAATTTTTACCACCTCATTATATGTTTTATTGTAACGAAAGTTACACACTATAAACTCCTTTTTCGTTATAGTGTCTTAAAACCTTTTTATTCCAAGATTGATCTCCATACTTCCAATTTGGTGTTAATCCCTATTTTTGTTGCATCCACCAAAACAATATCATCAGCAAAAAGTATACACCATGTAATGCAGGAGTAGATTACAAGTAACTAACTCCGCAGTTTAAAACCCCAAACAATACAAATAGGAGCGAGAAACAAAGAAATAATACCATCAAATAAATCCTCAAGGATACAATATCCATATAGGAGCAAAACCAGCCCAAAACCTAACCCAATAGGAGAGGGAAAGACCAGTTATAAAGCTGGAGAGAGAGAGGTGCGGCCAAGGCTGTAGGAGTCCGATTGAGTTGCACTCTTGGGCGTAGATAGTCCCTAGGGAGGGTACAAAAACCCCCAAAGTTGAGAGGATTTTGACGGCTGGTTGGGAAGTTATAAGCTTTCTTGATTTTCTGACCTATGAGAGAAAACTGAGAAGAACCTTCAAGAACAGCGGCTGAATGCTTCCAACAGTGACTAGGTAAGGATTGTGGGACCCTTATGAAGCCTAGAATACCCTGATTGAAGACCTGGCTGAAAAGAGTACAGAAGAGAGAAGGAGAGGAGATTGATCTCTCTCCTATTTCCACTAGGATTGCTGATCGGTTTTGATATCTGGAGACTTTTATCAAAATCTGAACTATACCTCTTGAATGTTACAACAAATAAAATAAAAAAGAAGAATAAAACAGATGGGGGGTTGAGAAGAATGAAAGAGAATAAAGGAAGTGGCTATCTCAGCCTGGGCTCTCACCCACAGCTATCTTAGCTGCTCTGAGCATTTAGTTGCAAACTTTCTTTCATAAATACAAACTTTCTTTTATTCAAATCTCCCCAATAATGGTACATATGCCTCTTTATTTATAGAGGGGAAGTTTACAATCATACTAATACTAAGAGCTAGTTTCCCAATAGGACTAGACACTCCTACTACAACTAGGAGCTAGTTTCCCAATAGTACTAGACACTCGTACTACAACTAGGAATTCAAAATAGGACTAGGACTTGATTTTATGACTCCAATATAGAGTAGGACTAACTAACTAATAGTCCATATAGGACTTTATAACCAACTAATGGCCTAATGGGCCTTTATTGAATTAAATAGCAACTAATTAAACTAATGAATAAAATCTCGTTTTCCTATCTTCTACCCATATTTTAGGCCTATTAAAGTGGTCCATTTCAAAGAAAACTCATGGGATCAAAGGCCCAACACATACATAAGACAACCCAAGGCTTATTTGCAATAAAATAAGCCCAAGTGACTTATTTACATCAACTCGCCCTCTCTTAGAAAAAATTCGTCCTCGAATTTTGTAAAGTGTGAGGGTGATTATATCATGGTACACGTCCCTCTTCAAGCCGTAGAAAAATTTAGGTAGCTCTTTGACAATAAAGATGTAGTCTAGAATGTGAGGAGCTCGATCTTCAAGATACTTTAATGGGATGACAAACTTCACATGCTCAACTTCAACATCTTCAGATGTATCCATAGGGTCATCTACATATGCACCTTTGATCTCTTCTAACTTCAATGCAACATAAAGCTCTTTTGGTTCATCTACCTGGTGGTTCTTAATCGGTTCCATTGATGGTTCAAACACAACTTCATTCTTGAACTCCTTAGGATCTTCCTCTTGACTGTTCACAATCATCACAGTTATTGTAGTGTCAAGTTCCCTAGTCTCAACCTCATTGTCCATTGTGGCAACTTTGTTGCTTTCGACTTCTCCCACATGAGTCTCGTTGATGGGAACATCAATGACTAGTTTTTCCTTAACAATAAGAATGGTTGAAAAAATTTTAATACTAACCTCAATTTTCGACTCTAGTTCATTGGTCAGAGGTGTCTTCTCTTGTTGCTCTTTTGTAATAGAGGCCGATGATTCCTTCATGCTATTGTCAAGTGTGGGTGGCTTTTGGACATCTGGTGGAAGGAAGTACATGTTTCGTTCATGCTCAGATAGGTACATGCCTGCCAACTCATACTGCATCTCGTCCCACGTTCTAGGTTTACATTCTTGAGCTTGAAGTTGCCTTTCACGGACTCTCCATTGCATTCGTACACAATCATTCATCTGGGAACATGCATATTGGCGTTTTTGTGTCTCTGTTAAGTTGTAGTTGTCAAAGTACATGTCCAATTCATGCATCCATTCAAGGAATTCCCCATGAAAATAACGTGGCTGATCATTAGATTGGGCAACAGTAGATGTATTATGATGGGAATCCTGTGGAGGGAAGAGCCTTCTTTGAAAATATACAGGGAGGTATTGTGTCACTAACTGGTACTTCATCTCTTCCCAAGTACGAGGCTCATGTCCTCGAACTCGGAGTCGCTTTTCATGGACTCTCCACCAATATCTAGCATAACCAATCAACCGGAAACAAACAACTTGAAGCTTTTATGTTTCTGTCAAGTTATAGTAATCAAAATATTCCTCCAGAGAATCTAACCAATCAATGATATAGAATGTATCCCTTTGTCCAGCGAAGTAACGAACTAATGGAACCATCTTCGGTTAGGCCCTGATAGATTGTTTGGAGCTTTCTTCAACCGTAGCTCTGATACCACTTAATGCAGGAGTAGATTACAAGTAACTAACTCTGCAGTTTAAAACCCCAAACAATACAAATAGAAGTGAGAAACAAAGAAATAATACCATCAAATAAACCCTCAAGGATACAATACAAATATAAGAGCAAAACCAGTCCAAAACCTAACCCAATAGGAGAGGGAAAGACCTGTTATAAAGCTGGAGAGAGAGAGAGGTGCGGCCAAGGCTGTAGGAGTCCGATTGAGTTGCACTCTTGGGCGTAGATAGTCCCTAGGGAGGGTACAAAAACCCCCAAAGTTGAGAGGATTCTGACGGCTGGTTGTAAAGTTATAAGCTTTCTTGATTTCCTGACCTATGAGAGAAAACTGAGAAGAACCTTCAAGAACAGCAGCTGAATGCTTCCAACAGTGACTAGGTAAGGATCGTGGGACCCTTATGAAGCCTAGAATACCCTCATTGAAGACCTGGTTGAACAGAATACAGAAGAGAGAGAGAGAGGAGATTGATCTTTCTCCTATTCCCACTAGGATTGCTGATCGGTTCTGATTTCTGGAGACTTTTATCAAAATCTGAACTATACCTCTTGAATGTTACAACAAATAAAATAAAAAAGAAGAATAAAATAGATGGGGGGTTGAGAAGGGTGAAAGAGAATAAAGGAAGTGGCTATCTCAGCCCGAGCTTCTCACCCACAGCTATCTCAGCTGTTCTAAGCATTTAGTTGCAAACTTTCTTTCATAAATGCAAACTTTCTCTTATTCAAATCTCCTCAATAATGGTACATATGCCTCTTTATTTATAGAGGGGAAGTTTACGATCATACTAATACTATGAGCTAATTTCCCAATAGGACTAGACATTCCTACTACAACTAGGAGCTAGTTTCCCAATAGGACTAGACACTCCTACTACAACTAGGAATTCAAAATAGGACTAGGACTTGACTTTATGACTCCAATATGAAGTAGGACTAACTAACTAATAGTCCATATAGGACTTTACAACCAACTAATGGCCTAATGGGCCTTTATTGAATTAAATAGCAACTAATTAAACTAATGAATAAAATCTCGTTTTCCTTCATTCTACCCATATTTTAGGCCTATTAAAGTGACCCATTTCAATGAAAACTCATGAGATCAATGGCCCAATACATACATAAGACAACCCAAAGCTTATTTGCAATAAAATAAGCCCAAGTGACTTATCTACATCACCATGGGGCTTGAACTTGAATATCTCTGTTTGATTCATCTAAGATAAGCGTAAACAAACAAGGGCTTAAAGTTGATCCTTGATGTAATCCAATTGTAATTGGGAATTCACCATCTTGTCCTCCATAGTTCTTACACTAGTCACCACACTATTATACATATCTTTAACTATGTCCACATATTTACTTGAAACACTTCTTTAATACTTGTCAAATTAACTCTGTAGGGACTTTGTCATAAGCTTTTTTTGTCAATAAAAACCTTATAGATCCTCACTCTTTTCAAAGTATATATTTACTATGGATAAATCATAAGCCACAAGAAAAGCTAAAATTGAAGTCCCCTCCTCATTCCTATCTCCAAAATCATATCCTCCACGAACTCTTTCATAGCCTTTATGATCACTTCCAACATGTTCATCCAGACCTCCTATAATAATCTCTTATCCTTGACTAAAACCTTGCACTAAACCCTCCATGTGTTCACAAAATTGTATCTTAGTATTTTCATCCGATCCAACACAAGCTTGATGGATATAATTCTATCACCAAATCTTTTAACATCCACAACATCATTTTTAAATAATTATCCATTACTATGCCTACTACACTTCTATTACTTTTATAATCGGTCAATCTTGCAAGGATGCTAATTTTTTTGTATCTGCCGGTTTTAAGTGTTGGTTTCTTTAATTGGCTGTTAATTTAATATTGATGTTTATGATGTATCTATACTAGATATATCATATATGAGGTGGGGGAAAATCACTAGGCGGGTGCCTTGTCGCATAAGCACCTCTCCACCGCCTTGGGTCGCCTTGGTGCCGTGACAAATACGAATTCCTCCATATTGAGAAAACACCACCATCTCTAAAATCCCAAGTTCGTGGTTAACCAGCTTAACATTTCCTCCTACACTTTTTGGTGTACTACTTGAGTAGAGCATGTCTTGAGTTCGAATATTTGTCCACTACTTTCTTTCCATATAGTTGTGGTATCAGAAATGAAGTTATTTACCATACCAGTTTTGCTTTTTCTTCCATCTGACAGTCCTCCCTATGAATTTGCATCAGCATTCTTTCCGAACTTGCCACCTTTGGTTGATCAAGTGACCAACAGTCAATTTCTTTTCCAATGACACTGGGCGTATGAACTCGTGAAGAAAACTATTTAATGATAAGATATTCTTGCAGCATATCTTGCCAGAAATATTTAAGTGGCATTTTTCTTTGCCAGCAATTGTTTCTTTACTTTTAACTTGTAATGTTGACATCTACCATCTCAAGTTACTAGCAGTTAGCACATTTCATATACTTCCATGTGGACAACCATACTCATTGGTATTTCAGGTTGATCTTGATCCTTATGGTTCACCTTCTGTGTTCTTGGACTCTGCGGTTCAATCTGTTGTTGATGGAGGGATGTTGATGTGCACAGCAACTGATATGGCAGTGCTCTGCGGGGGCAATGGGGAGGTCTGCTACTCCAAGTAAGAGTCTCACACCTTCAAATTGATCAAGATGTACTGATTAATAGCTCTAATTTCATTTTTTGGTTGTGCAATTAGATATGGCTCTTATCCCCTCAGAGGAAAATACTGCCATGAAATGGCATTGAGGATCCTCCTTGCATGCATTGAGGTACTTCCTTCTCCGTGAAAACTATTATTTCTTAAATATTTATTACTGTTAACATACATGGTTCATAGTTCACTGGAATAGAGGGAAATAGAGAGGCAGTTTTGGTTTTACAGATGAATTTAGTTTTAATTTAAAAACATGTGGATCAGATATTTTAAATCTTCTTCTTTATTCCCCTTTCCCCTTTGGTGATGTATGAAAGATAATGGTTTATATCAGACTAACAATATGCCAGTAATGTATTTTACTTTCCTTTAATTGTAAACATTATTTTGTGGTTGGAATATCTATATGAATTGCCATTTTCTAAGCCATCTGCAATGTATTTGCTTAGTTTTAATGATTTTTTTATTTTTTTTTATTTTTTTTTTATGTCTATATGCCTTGTCATTTTCTAAACCATCTTTAGTTCCCTCTCTTGTGTAGTATCTTAGGGATTTGTCATTATATCCAATTATGGATGTGGTATTAAAATTTTCCCCTGCTTTGTTTGAACCAGAGCCATGCAAATCGTTACAAGCGATACATTGTTCCTGTCCTTTCGGTACAGATGGATTTTTATGTGCGGGTCTTTGTGCGTATATTCTCGTGGGTGACATTCCTTTTGAGTGAGCATTGATTTGCAAATATATGATGGGATAAATGTTGTTATCTTGTTCCAATTCTACCTTAGGTTAGTGAACCATCCGTTTTAATTAAAAATGCATGGCATTGCAGTTCTGCGAGTGCGATGAAGAACACGCCTCTTAAGCTCTCATATGTTTATCAGTGCATTGGCTGTGATTCCTTCCATCTGCAGTGCCTTGGAAGGACAGTGGCAAAGGTATGCATCTGGTTCCATGTACCATCATGTCCTCTACTTGTTTATATTATTGGAGGCTGACATCCATATGACAGATAGATCTACTAAGAGTTCTGTGAACATGGTCTTTTGAATGCCTTAGAAATCTCAAATGGGCATAATAGATTCAACTAACTGTTTAAGTGGATACCACAGAATATCTTGGATTAATTTGCTGCCGCTTGTGTTTTTTTTTTCCTCGATATGTTTGTCCATTGTTCCTTAATCTGTATATGTCATTGTTGTTACCTGCTTATGACAAACATATCCAATAATTGTGCAAGGGCATTTTTATGAATTATCTTTATATCCTCACTTTAAACACTCTATCCCATGATGCTTGGTGTTTGGATGGTGTGATTTAACTTATATTGGCTCAGTTTGCTCCTGTGACAGTATCCAAATGGTACAGGTCATTGATGATTCAGTGGTTGTACAGAGATGGACGGTTTGAGGCTGGACTAATAGGATGGATGCTTGCCAGATTCAGGATATTTGTTGTATGCATGGAGTAAAATGATTTACATAGACAAGGAAGAAAAAGGAGATGCCAAGATATTGTCTTGATAAATACAGTCTGTTTTCACTATATTAGAAACATCAAGTTTTTCATGAAAAGTTAAAGTTGCCTTAGACATTTTAGACAGTTGATTTGTTCTAGGGAAAAGGAAGCATGCATCGCCTTTGTACCGATTTCTTTATACCATTCTTACATTGACACTCTTCCCTTTTTTTATCATGTGGATCCCATATGGATCATACCATTCTCCAGCCCCTCATTGGTGTAGCATATAGATTCCTTCTTACACTGCCCTTATATGAAACCCTCTCCCTTTGTTCTTAATCGTTTACTTATATTATTTTTTTTATTGTTTTGTTGTTTCTGTGTTTTGAACTTACTGCTGTTTTTCCCCCTCAATCTATAGAATAACAGCATCAGATATATACCGGGATTTGGTCCTGTAGTTCCTCAAGAGTGCAGTGATTGTGGAAAGAAGTATAACATGGGTGGTCCAATATGGTCTGCCCCAATCCATGATCAAGAATGGGTTGCTTCTATATTAGCAAATGTTAAATCTATGAAGGAGCGGTATCCTGCTTATGATCGGATCTCTGCTGTACTCACGACAATATCAGAGGTACCAGCCATTTTGCTATTTTTATTTGTTCTAGTATTGTGTTTTGTCTCACAAGAACATGGCGAATAAATCTGCCATTTGATGTGTCTCTGCAAGACTGCAACTCAAGTTCAATAAATGAGAATATTACATTACCGTCTCTTAAGCATATACATTTGCACTTGTGTTTATGTCTAGTTGATGGGAGAGGTGATATATAATAGTTCTTGGTGTGATATAGAGTCCATATTTTCTTCCCCAATTCACAGTTGTTGGCCGACCTCATCAACTCAGACAATGTCACTTCTTTGACCAGCCATGGCTAAAAATTGCATCTACTTGTACACATGCTGCTTTTAAACCCATTACCCCCCTTCTTTAGTGTCCAAATCAATCTGACATTTTGGACAATTTGGAAGGATGTTATTGTGTTAATTTTCCTGCTGTTTGCTATTGGATATTCCTCTCTTGGAAATAAGAGTTTATGTAGTCATTGAATTTCATTTCTGCTTCTATGGCTGTATCTTACCCATATGTTAACACATTATTTGCAGGAATTGCCAGATGTTCCTCTTTTTGTGAGTTTGCACAGTCTCTGTGCAACATTAAAATGCACTTCGCCTTCAGCAGTTATTTTCCGATCAGCAGTGATTAATGCAGGATATCGTATTTCTGGAACTCATGTCAATCCATTAGGGCTTAAATCAGATGCTCCCATGGATGTTATTTGGGATATCATGCGCTGCTGGGTAGTCCTCAACTCCCTTTTTTGCTTTACTTTCTATCTAAATGAATTAAAAAAAAAAAAAAAAATCCTGAGTGAGATTCAACTAGGATAATAAGCCAGATTATTTTAGCATATTTTACTCCATCAACTGGTACTGCACATTTATGTATTGAAATTTTGAAAGCTACCAAGGAGAGAAGCATGGATGATGCACTACGGGTCACAAAACCTTGCTTTGGGGTTCCTGTGGACCCACGAGAATGATACATAACTCACATTAAGAGTTTAGTGGCAAAACTGTAATTAAATGGAAGTTCAGAGTCCTTTAGGAAAGAGTAAACATAATCAGTGGCAGGATGGTAATTAGATTCAATGGGAATGATTAATCTGTAAAAGAAGTATTGAAAGGAAGGTTTTCTAGCGATTAAAGTGAAGGGGGAATAAAAATATAAGAACACAGAAGACTTGAGGCTTCAGGGGCTTTTCTATAAATTGACAGAATTTTATTCTTCAATAACAATTGAGAAGATGAGGTTTTCTTCCTCACGATAAGCAAGGAACCAGTGGTAACCAGCTCCCACTTCCGATGAGAAAACTCTCCTGTTGGATTCCGATAAAGCTGATACTTGAAGGGAAGGTTGGAAACTTTATAGACCTATTAATTACACATGATAAGCAGCCAACATTGATCAGGGAAAACAAATAAAAGTCTGCAAATACTACATGGCTGTAACTGCTGTTTTACCACCAGACTTGATTTTGTTTCATGGCTAAGAACCTATGGCTAGAGTCGCTTCAGAGAGATACATCCAAGCCAACAATATTAAGGAGAAAGGAGAATGAATGGGGGGGATTGAAATCTCTCCCAGTGCTGATGTTTCGGTAGCTCTGCAGGGAGGGAATAGGAAACCAGTAGAAAAAATAATAGGAAGAAGGAAGATAAAAGAACAGAATAGCAACAAGGAAGAAGAATAAAGAAGGGAGAAGGAAGATTGCACCTGAGATGGGAAGAGAGCAAAGGCGGAGGAGGGGTAGTTACCATCGACCAACTCAACCAGCAAAACACGCAAACACTCAGCACCATGAGCAGACTCAACTCATTCTCATTCAATAGTTGCTTCTTTATATTCTCTATCGTATTACAAGCATATATAAAGAAAAATAAAGGCATTCTTCACACCTAACTGATATAACGGCCCTGCCTTATTTACAGTAGTAGGCAAAAGAACTCTTAACTGAAGCAAGTGTCTTCTGATAATCAACACTTTTCAATTTGGGTAGAGTCCTGTACCTTTCTATAGAGCCGTTAGGACGATGTGTTACAGTAAACACCCACCATCAGCCAACAACATTGTTATTATAAGGCATGAGAGTAAGAGACCACGTATGCTGTTTTTCTAGAGCATCCATGCACCCATCTCACTGTTTATTGCCTCTTTCCACTTAGGATCAGCCAATGCATTGGACACCTTTCAAGGAAGAGAACAAAGCATGATAAGAAACAAAATGCTCAATGGGATGACAAGTTCTTACCACTTTTGTTACCGCAGGTCCGCAACACATAGATCATCAAGAGAGGATGGGAGCAGCACCCAATGAAGAAGAGAGAGGATGGTGATCACTCATAGCAGCGAGGACATCATGGGTATCTACAACATGGCATTGCCTAGTATAAACCTGGATGGGCGGAGGATTTGCAGAAATAGTAATAGAGGAATCCGATGGAGACGAAACCATGGATGAAATAACCTAGAGGGGGGGTGAATAGGTTATACTAGTGTAAATTAATCTTTTTAATTTAATATCCCAAAGTGTGATTGCAAATTAAAATAATGCGGAATAAGTAAAAATAGAGACAATCACACAACACGAGATTTATAGTGGTTCGACTCAATCCGAGTCTAGTCCACTCCCTACAAGAATCCTCTTGTAAGGTATTCCACTAGTTCTTCCTTTCAGTACAATAGGTAGGGAAGAAAACCTTTACAATCTTTTATGGATAAGAGTATCCTTACAAATTCCCTTTATAGGCATAGAGGCGCCTTTACAATCTCCTTTGCAGGTAGAGAAGCACTCACTCTTTTTAGGATAAGAGAATCCTTACAATCCTAAGTACAGTCTAGAATTGTAAAATAGAGAATAGAGAAAAGTGGAATAAGAGGAATACATCTAGTGTGGTGCAAATGATAATAATGAAAAATGAATGATGCACCTTTTATAAAGTCTTCTCTGTAGCTTTGACTTGCAGAGAAGAATGTAGAAAACTTGATTGAGACTTGAGCTCTTCTGAAATGTGGAAGACCAAACTGCTCAAGTAGGATAGAATGACTTTTTGACTTTTGTATGTTCACAATAAAGCTCTCAATGCTCAGACTTAATTGATAATTAATTATGAGCATCTTAGGTATTTATAGGTGAGATTAGGATAGCATTTTAGGCAGTAAATTAGACTCTTTTAACAGTCATATTTTGGGTCCACCGGTTGATCGCCATCGGTAGCCGATCGATTGGAAAGAGCCATTGGAGATAGAAAACTAGCTGTTAGAAGTGATCCAGACAGGTGCCGATCGACCGGATGAAAGTCCCAATCTACTGGGGCTTCCAGCCGATCGACCGCCTATAGTTTTGTCCTGTTTTTGACAGTCAATTGTCATACTGACCAGTAGTCAGTATTTCGGCCATAACTCTTCAGTCTGACATCCGATTATCCTGATTCAAGTTGTGTTGGAATCATGACTCGATTTCCTACAACTTATATGGGGGTTCATTTCCTGATACTGACTCTAAGGTTTCCCAAAATACCCTTGAGTTAGGTTATAGTGATTTTCACAAAAAGTCACAGAATATTATGTTTTCCACCACCTATGGACTTCATGCTAGGTCAAGGAATGTCCTATAGTCATTCTAGTATGATGATATGCGATGCATGAAGTGCGTGCACAATTACATATAGACTGTACAATATAAAGAGTACTAGACTATCCAAGGATCTTCATCTTGACTTGAATCTTGAATCTTCATTGTAGCATGATTCTTGAGATCTTCATTACTACTTGATGATTCCTCTTTTGCCTTTCATCTTCTGCAGTCTTCATCTTGTCTTGAAGCTTCCACTCCTGATCTTCTTGTCTTGACTTGATTCTTATAGCATACATAGCTTGAGCTATCTTTTTGTACTAACCACCACTTAGCACACATAGTTAAAGCTATGGTTTGTTTGTTATTACTTATTACCAAAACATTTAAAGGAGTTTGGCATATTCCCAACAATGGAATCAACCCAAACTGGAAGAGGAGAATCTCCAATGGAGGGAGATGGGATAGATCTGCCTTCTGGAAAAAATAAAGGTGTATTTTCAAAGATGTGACATCTTTGGACACAAACTTCTTCTTAGGGATGGACAGTAACATCTATACCCCTTCTGAAAGGGAGAATATCCAAGAAAAACACACACTGCCTGAGGTCCTAATTTGCCACAATGAGTATCCAACATATGAACAAAAGGCCAAACAACCAAACACTTTGGGAGGTAAGGAGAATAATGTGTGTGAAGTTTAATGGTGTTCTAAAGGGTATTTCCTAGCAGGAATAGTAGTAGACATTTGGTTTATCATATAAGCAGCTGTTAGGATAGCATTCCCCCAATATGTCCTAGGAACATCCATCCCCAAAGGTAAAGGTCAGGTAACCTCAAGAAGGTGACGATTCTTCTCTCAGATACATCATTTGGTTGAGGTGTATTAGTATAAGAAAACTGAATTTCTACCTCATGTTCATCAAAGAAACGACTAAGGCTATCTTTATTATATTCTCCTGCCTGATTGGCACGAAACACTTTGATTTTCACTCCAAGCTGAGTTCCCACCATTTTGTAATAGGTCTAAACAATTGAAGGAACCTTATTGCAACTTTTCATTAGGTACACCCATGTGGTGGGGGAAAATAATCAAGAAATAAAATAACGATATCTAAAAAAGAAATAATCAGGGAAGGACCCCAGACATTAGATTGCACTAACCGAAAGATAGAGTCAGTTTTATTCATGCTTAAAGGATGACTGGTTTTACAATGCTTGGAGAACTGACACATTTCACAAGACAACTGAGAAACTTTGACAGATTCAAACAACTTAGGGAATAACAAATTAAGTGAACGAACAGACGTATGACCCAGACGTTTATCCCCTAACAATGGTTGAGCATCAGGTGTATGTACCCCTTTACTCAAGCAAGCAACGGAAGAGGGTTCTTCAAGGATGTAGAGGCCACCTTGCTGACGACCATCACAAATCCTCTTCCACGTCATTAGATCCTGAAAGATACATAAGATGTGAAAAAGTTTAAACTATAGTTATGTTGTTTGGTAAACTGGCTGACAGATAGTAAATTTGCCGGAAAAGAGTAAGAGGAAATGAAGAGGATAAATGATAAGTGCCCTTCCCAGTATACTAAGAAATGGACCCATCAACAAGTTTAAGCCCCTAGGAACAAGAATTAATAAAGAAAATCCCTCACGCTTACCTGTCATATGATTAATGGCCTCTGAGCCTATAACCAGGAGCTAGAAGGAACATACTGGGAATGATTAGCCGGTGCATGGACTGCAGTACCTGAGATTGTGCTACTATTTGGTTTCTCCAGAGAGGCTTTCAAAGAGGAGAGTTGATTTGACAACTCTTGGATAGCATGATCATGGGGGTCAATGGAAGCACCACAATCACGCAGAACGGGCTCCCCATCAGTCGAAACCAGATTTGTACTTCTTTCCTGAAATTGGCTGGTTTCAAGTGTGGATAGAGAATCCACCAATGATCTTTGGTGTGTCTTAGTCTTCCACAGTGGCTGCACTTTGAGCGGTTCTTTTCTTCCTCAGTGAGATGCTGATGCTGAACTCTGTTTATAGAAATGCCTGGTTTTATACCCTTTCAGCGAAGGCAGACTTGTTTTCTCCAATCCTGTTTGGACATAGAGGCCCAAGAAGCCTCCCTTCGAATATAATTATGGACACTCTCAAGTGTCAGGAGATTGTCCTTAGCCAGACTTGAACACAGCGCAATTCAAAGGCAGAGGGAAGACCAGCTAGGAATTCTAAAGTATCGGTATCGGTCACCGTATCGGTCGGCCAAAATTAAGAAACGTATCGGAGGGTATCGTATCGTATCGGATATACACTAAGATACGCTAAAGATACACACATAAATGGATAAGAAACATTTTTATAACCACACATTCTCGTTAAGGGTGATAAATCCAAGCATTGTCATGCACTCCCATATTTCCTTGGCTTTCCTCATGAACAAATAACTGCAGCTGATAGCATGGTTCTAAATCTCAAGTTTTAGGTCAAAATTTCCGAAACCTGGTCGAAACCATGTATTTTTTTCTGGGCTATTTGCTAGAAATTTGTGTCAAAATTTTCCGAAATTAGGGTTGAAACCATCGAAACTTGGAACCTAAATTTCCGAGATTTAGAACTATGGCTGATAGTGCTATCCATGGAATAAAGTAACCATCCCATCACTTTTAGTTTAAGACTCCCACTCCTCATGGGAAGAATCCTTCACTTTGCCATTGATATAGTCCATCAACCATCTACTCTCAATAAAAACATCTTAGCGGACTAAGACCACTCAAGATAATTCCTCCCATTGATTTTTATTGTAGTGATCATCATCACAGGATTGTAACTTCCGGAGTTTACTGTATTCTGACATTGATTTTCAGCTCGACTACCATCCATATTGTTGTAGATTCAGCCGCCCTTTGCTCAGTTTCAAGGCTTCAATCACAAAACATCATAGATGTATGTGTACTTTTTAGAAGAAAATCGCAGGCATGGTAAAAAGGGGGATCATAAGCTTCAACTGGTGTTGCAATCAGGAGTCGGGTCATGCCTGCTCTGATACCATGAGACTTGCACACCTCCTATTTGATTCATATATAGAAGCCCTAATAAATGGAAAAAGACGAAAATGCCCCTAGGATACATTACTTTCAATACCAGCCTTCATTCTTCCGCCAGAGTTGGGGAAGGGAGAATAGCACTTCCCCTGCGAATAACAACAATGGCAGCCTTGATTCTCCCGAAAGGAATAGTTTCTAGGCCCAAGTACCTTGGGATAGATTCGCCTCAGGTAGATACACCCATGCAGTCATGCAAAAAATATTAAGGAGAAAGGAGAAGGAATGGGGGAGATTGAACAAATCTCATCCAATCCTGATGTTTCAATCACTGTTAGTTAAAACAGGAACGGTAAAAAAACAGAAACGTACGGTACGGGTTTTAAACAGATAAAAACGATGAACAGTACGGTAAAAAAAAAGGGAACGGCAAACGGACGAAAACGAATGGTGCGAGTATTAAACGTGTAGTTTTCAAAAAAACGAAACCAAAAAAATGGTAGTATACTCATGCAATTTGAGAGATTATTACCTGTATACATTCATCTAATGTTCCAAAAGCTCTGAGAGTCCCAAGATAAAATAGCCCAATGAGCTACAAGAAAATGAGATGTTGTTAGCTTTAGCTTCTCCTTACTCAATGGGTTATAAGAAGATGAGATTTTTTTCCTATAGATAGTATGGAAGTTAAAAACCAAAAACCAAGTACCATATTGTGTTCACTCTTTTTTTTTTTTTTTTTAATTAATTAATTTTTTTAATAAAATTCCTATTTTACCCTTAAAAAACGGATACGCGTTTAAAACGGCCGTTTAAAACTAATTCTTTTGCCGTTTCCCTTTTTTTCCGTATTGTATAATAGCATACGGGAAAATGTGTTTTAAACGGCAAAAAAACGCAACCACGTTTTAAACGCGTTTAAAACGTGTTTTAACTAACAGTGGTTTCAACTAGTAGCGGCGAAGCGATATGAAACCAGGAACAAAAAATAACAGGAAGAAGGAAGAACAGAATAGCAACAAGGAACAAGTATGAAGAATAAAGAAGGGAGGAGGGATGATCGCACATGAGATGGGAAGAAAGCAGAAGAGGGGTAGCAGCTGCCAACCAGCTCGACCAGCAAAACACGCAGACACTCAGCACTGTGAGAAATCTCAACTCATATCTCATTCAATCTTCGCTTCTGCATCTTCTCTGTCGTATTACGAACATATATAAAGAAAATAAAGACTCTAAAAGTGAAAATTGAAAGAGGACCCTACGCTAACTAGGAAACTACTAAACCAAACCCTTCTTCTTATCTATCCCAATCAAAATGAAATGAAGTGAAATTTACAAGATCAACCCCAAAACAAATAAGTAAACCCCTACCAATCGTTAGAAGACCAAAAGCCTGAACTGGGCTGGTTTCGTCTCGATCTGGGTCATGCCGGTCCAACCAAGATAGCGCTACTGCTTCAGCAGACAGATGTTTCACTTACATGTGGTATGAGAAGCTGGTGGAATACTTGAGATTTAGTTATTGGTTTTCATTTCGTTGTCTGGGTATAATTTTCTAGTTAAAGGCACTTGTCCATCTTAAACACCTTATTCTATTCCTTGTACTTGAGACCGGCATTATGATAATTTGTGTGTCCTTAATGTTTTCTCATTTTACTTTTTCTCTTCTAATTGATAGATGTTTTCTCGTAAAAAATTTTATAATTTCATTTGTGCAGGTCAAGAATCATCCAGTGAAAGCTCAATCACTTGATCAATCTGGAAGTGTGATCCTTGCCAAAGAACCAACATTGGAAGTATGTTTAAACCTTTTGATTTTTGAAGTTCTCTCTATCTCTATCTCCCTCTCATATGAAGGGAAAGAAAAGTCCCTGCTTCATCACTGTTTTCCTGTCTTATATTTTAGTAGGTGAAATACCAGCCAAGGTGCAAAAATATAAAATTTGATGCATAAGACTGGAATTACATCAATAATTGAATCATTGCTGTCAGTTAGAGCCTTCTTCACCCTTACCTTTATAGTGGGATGAAACTCATATTAAGAAAAGATGCTGTAAATTGGTATGGGTTCCATTTTGGTTGGGTCCTTTGTTTTTTTTTTTTTTTTT
>NC_056560.1:19808658-19808877 GCF_013358625.1 Macadamia integrifolia
TTGGAATTGTCTCCGTTTCTTGAAGTGACTGGCCCCTCAAACTTGAACCTGCATCTTCATGCTGGGTTGAAATTCTTTGTGGTACTGCAAAACCCTGACCAGCATGCCTAGTAAAACCAGTCAACTGAGAATTTGTACCCCCTTACTGTACAATGAAACTTATTTCATTATTGTTTTTCAGCCTGTATGAGCCAGAATGTTTTTGCTGCTGCTGCTCTC
>NC_056560.1:19808913-19825603 GCF_013358625.1 Macadamia integrifolia
CCCCCCCCCCCCCCCTTTTCTTCTGGGTGGAATCGATAAACAAAGATTTTTCTGAATTTGTTTTTGCTGCTGCTGCTCTCTCCTCCCCCCACTGGTCAGTTCTGAGTCCTCTTCCCAGGTGAGAGCCATGCTTTCCCCCGTTATTTCTTAATCTTTTTATTTTAACACTAGGCACATCCCCTGTTTTCTTGTCTAGTTTCAGCCTTCTTTTTTTAGTTCATAACTTCATATATCCTCTAGTTCTATTAGTTTGCTCTGAAACTTTGTAGTTATTCCTCAATTACTATTCTCTCTTAGAATCTGCCCTTATTTACCAGTTTCGTCATCATTTTATAGGCTGTCTATATGACATGCTCTGTTTTCTGGTTTTCACTCTTAGCTGATCTATTAGATGCGGGAGCATTTCCTTGGACTGGCCTAAACCCGTTGGGGAACCCAGACCGAGAACTGGATCCGAATTTGGGTCTTTGGTCTGCTCAGATAATTTAGGATTTTGTTTATTTCCATTTTTTGGGATTCTTTGTAATTCTTAATTATCTTTTTTATTGTAATTTTTATTAGAGTTAGAGTCTGCCTGGCTTGTGCGATCCCATTCCCTCTCTCTCTCCCATCCCTTGTGAAATCTTTCTTTTCTTTGACCTTCTGTTATTCATTGAGAAAAAATAGACCACACCACAATGCTTCTAAAAGATGTGGTCCATAATGTGCTGAAATCATAATTTCAAATTAGTTGAATATCATTTTAACTCGTTGCTGTGCAGAACCATACTACGAATTGCTATTAGATGTAAAAAAATCTGTGTTTCTTTTGTTTTGCAGGTTAATTTTGCTCGAGCAGTTGCTTCCCTTAGCAAGGCACAAGCTAAGAAGGTAGCACGCTTCCTTCCAAATCCTGAAAGGCATTGGGGGCCAAAGCTTAGGGCAGGTCGTCAGATCACAAGCAAGCATGCCTCTCTGTTGGGTCCTGAGGCAGTTACTAACTGTATTAACCATGAAGAAGCAGATGAACATAACTCTAAGCGCCAGAAGACGGATAATTCTAACTCCTCCCTTCCATAAGCAGGTTAACCTCCCTTTTAACACTTTTCTATAGTCAGTCTGGGCAAGTGACTGTTTGCGCCAGTAGCAACACTTCCTCACCTGTGAGAGAGTTCCAAAGTGACATTCCAAGGGAAATGGCTTAGTGGAGGAAGTTAGAGGGTTCCTGGTCAAGTTGTTATGTAGTGTGTTATTTGCTTATTTATGGAATTTCCTTTTTTTGTTCAGTTGTATTCCTCAAAGTGGGAAATAACTTATTGCCTGGCGAAAATATAAGGTATAATGTATTTGTGAAGCCGAAAGCCTCTAAAAGGCAAGTTTTGAGTTCAAATTTTTGTTCAGATATTTAAAGAGTGGTATGTTGATCGTTTTTCCTTTTCATTAGTTGGGCCGTATGTAATATTGTTAAGGGTCCCAATAATAATATGCTTTGGTGGTCTGTGTACCAATGTGCTGAGATGATATATTATTGAGAGCTTAATAAGCTAAAATTGGCTGGGTTGGAAACAGCCTCTTCTGTGAAGGGGGTAAGGTTGCATACACACTTGCCCCTCCCAGACCTTGCAGTAGCATGAGCCTTGTGCATTGGTTTGCTTTTTTTTTCTTGCTGGGTTAATAGGAGACACGCTTATAGGTATTGGTATCAGTGGCCATATCGGTCACCAGTCACTGCTGATAACGATATCGATATGATACCAACATGATATGGATCGGCCATTAGCTGGAGTAAATCTAAAACTAGAGTAATTATATTGGCTAGTACTTCTGATTTTTTCAGTATCATGTCAGTTTCTGGTACCTGGCGATACCGATAAATATCAGCTGATGTGTCGATACCTAAAAGTTAATACCATACTGAGGATCAGAAGTTATGCAGTGGGTTTTAGCCTACGTGCAATGGGAAGTGTAGAGCTGGTTTTAAATTCAACTTTGAAAGATAAAACTACCACCTTCCAAATTGGAGCTCTTTTTTTTTTTGTTTTTTGGGTAGAAAATTGGAGCTCTCAAAGCCCCTAAATTTGATGGACATGGCGGCGATGATGATGTTCAGAAATTCTTTTGTAATGGTTTATGTTAAGGAATTTCCATAAACTGCTGTGACCCTGATCCTGAAGCAAGAACACTTTGAACCAATGCTTATTAGCCTATCATTAGTACTCAACAAAGTACCTTCGTCCCTACTTGGTGCCATTTTTGAAAATTTTTCTAGTAAAATTCTTAAAATAATACAAAACGATGCTTAACACTCCCTTCCAAGCTGGGTGCCTGAAACTCTGATTTGGCCATTAAGCTGGCAAGACAGTTAACCGTTCCAATTTCCAAAGGACAACTTCTTCAATTTCAAAACCAAGTTCAATTATTATCTCAAATAGTGACAAAAACTGCCACCCAAATGGCAGTCAGATCAAACCACCAAAGGTGCCAAAAACCAAGTTCAAGACCAGAAGACGTGTACACCTTTAAAACTGATCAAACTTCGATTTTTCTTTGACTCATGAAAGGTTCATTCAAATTTGCCTCCACCCCGGTATTTAAGTTCAAAATTCAAACACAAGAGTCGTTCAAAACTCAAAAGCAGTGAAGAAAAAAGGGAAAGAAAACCACTATTACCCCCCACAGGCCACAACAGCCAAATATCATTCTTCTGGTCCACCACCATCCCAATCATTTTTGAATAAAGCAGAACATACTAATTTCAGTACGGAATCAAATTTCAGTTTATTGTTCTAAATAAACTTATAGGTAGAAAATATGATTTAAAAAAATACATGCATCAACTGAAAGAAAAAAATATACTCTGACCTTCATCCAAAAGCTGAAGAAATGGAAGATCAAAGTATAACAGTTACACTGACTACGAAGTCGAAACTATCAAAGAAGTACCGATGGTAACTGTTAAACAAAATCCTATTAGGCACTGCCGTTTTCAACCTTCTTAGGTGGGTTTAGCTCATCCCATGCTTCGATCCATGTGACCATGGCATCACCCAGCTTCTCAAAGTAAGGATCTACCTTTCCAAGCTTCTCTTTCACCTGCTTTGACAGTTCAATGTAACACTGTTGAACAGTGGTACACTCTTTTGGAAGTGTTGCAGCTTGGAAGAATGGGATAATATCTTCTTGCCAGAAAATGCCCTTGTACTCTTTCTTAAGGTTCACAAATGGGTTGCTTGCTTTGCTGTGCCAGATGTAAGGGAGACCAGTCTTGACTCCCAATCCCAAATGGTCACAAATCACCTACAAAATCATAAAAAAGTCACTTTAACAGTTCTACCTTTACCTCAGAAACAGACAATTCTACCTTTACCTCAGAAACAGAATTTATGTAGACAGAATTCATAGCCATACACATACAGCAAGTAACCCAACTTTTGACCACAAAACTATGAAGAAAGTTGAGTTTTGTGAAGAAAGTTGAGAGATTCAAAACAATATATCCAGCCATACACATACAATAAGTAACCCAATTTTTTGCCACAAAACTATGAAGAAAGTTAAGAGATTTAAAATATACATCCAGCCATACACATACAGTAAGTAACCCAACTTTAGGCTACAAAACTATGAAGAAAGTAAATAGATTTAGAACAATATATCCAGGCATTTCATAAAATGCAAAGGACACCTAAATAATCTTAACTAAGTTTCACTTTAACAAAAATCAAAAATAAGTTTCACTTTAAAAATTCTAACAGCACCTCAGAAACAGAATTTATGGAGACAGAATTCATAGCCATACACATACAGTAAGTACCCCAACTTCTGGCCACAAAACCATGAAGAAAGATAAGAGATTTGAAACAATATATCCAGGCATTTCATAAAATGCAAATGACAGAATAGAGCTAAATTTTGTGAAGAACAAAATAAAACCATCTTTGTGAAGAGAATGATTGTGAACAAACTAGCTCCTTGCTTATAAACAATAACAATTTTAAAACCAATTACACAAAACCGACAATTTAAATATCTAAATAGAAAATTAAATTGAAAATGAGTGAATGAACCAAATTTAAGTACCTTGATACACCAGCCAGCCCACATATCATCGTAACGTCCAATAGGCTGACCATCACCCATGAGTCCAAAGTACATGGCAGGACCGATCAACTCACGATCGAATGTCAGATTCATACCACACATGGGGAACAGGGTACCCTTCGGAATGGTTATCACTGCATCTACAAACCTAACAAAGAGAAAGATTTTTTTATTAAGAAAGAGGAAAAACTTCAAAAAACAATGGATTTCTAATATTTTTATTAGGGGTTCTTCTAGAACTAGAAAGGATCATTAATATACCCACCTAGTGCAAAACAATGTATGACATACTCACCTAGTGTTTCTTTCAAGAGGCTTGACAAGCTGAGTAGGGGCATCGTAGTCAGGAATGTTGAGCCAGAGACCATGAGATACAGCTGTAGGAACACCATTACGGAGACTGAATGGGTATCCTCGGACAAAGTCAGCACCTTCTCTGAATGGATCATACAATGTGTTGAAGAAGAAGGGAGTGGATGGGCTGAGGATGTTCTGAATGTGTTGTGCAAGTGCATTGATCTCTTTCCCAGATGGATCTTTAGCAACCTATGGATACAAAGGATCATCAGAAACAAAATCAGATAATTAACTTAAAGAGAACAAAACCAAGGAGAAAAGCATTTGAAGTTGCAGATCAAATAAGAACGATGTGCCAAAAATTCCATGATCTCAACTAAATCAGCGAATGTTGCCTAAATCCAGTCAACTCCTTTCTCATAACTAAGAGCAAACAATGATCTAATTTATGATAGAATTACTAGGATAATCAGATCTTGAAATGTGACCCACCAATTAACTAGATCATCCAATAAAGAATGTCCATCATGAAAATAAAACTCAACCTAGCATACAATTTTACATGGTTTTCAGCCTTATTTTAGATGACAACTTTATAAGACAAGCCATAAATTTCTAGCTAGCAAGAAAACTTGTGGACCTCTAGGAGAAAAATAGTTAGCAAAAGTCTGTGGAATGAGCTCCATATTAAACTCACTAGTAACAAACATTAAGTTACAATAACCTGATGCTGTCGGTCAAAGTTCAGTTTTCTAAAATCAATAACACTGATTAACAGAACAATGCCTGACCCAAGCTTTCAGATCAAGTTGTCAACAAAGAAATCAAACGCATAATATTTTCAAGAAGAAAGAAGATATACGATAGATCCAATGCCATCCAATAGGGATCTAACAGCTCAAAGCAGATCACTCCAAAAGGATGCATCAAGAAAACCAACTGACCACAAAAAACCATAAACCTAAACATTCAATTAAGTTTTAAATACAGATATAGAAAACAAAATTCGGGATTTAAACGTTGCATAAGGAAATTATTTCTTCCAAAAACAATCCAAAAGGTTCCAGTTTTCTTCCATAACATTACCCTAATTTTGAAAGGGGAAAAAAAAATCATGCCCGTTGACAATTTAAGAAGAAGCTAAAGGTTTTTTTTTTTTTTTCCACTGAAAACAACTCATTAGATTTTCTAGCTACGGCTTCACATCACTGCTTGAAAGTAAAGAAATAAAACCCAGATCCAAAATCAACAATGCCGTTACCCTCACCCCAACATAAAACCCAACCAAAACCTCACCGACAAATCTGAAACGAAAGCAACTAAAACCCAAAACCCAAAAACAAGCATCACAAAACCCAAAAAAGAAAAATTCCAAATTTCTCAAAGAAAAATAAGAAACATCAAACACTTACAAAGCAGTCATCATCGATGGTGAAGATGTACTTCTTCTTGGACACCATGTAACCGAAGCAACGGCAAGCAGAGTCCTTGAAGGAGATACAAGAAGCCTTAGGACCCAGAATCCTGTTAATATCATTACGATTGTAAAGCTCATAATCAAACCCTTCAGGAACATGGATGGTCTTAGAAGGATCACCATCCTGAACAATAATCAGATGGTAAGGCTGGAAAAATGGCCTCCACATCTCCAGAAAATCGAGATTCCGGATGGTGGGTATGACAATATCGAGCTGATCAGTCAACAGAGGGGTCGCGGAATGCGCCATCGGAGCAAAATCAAAGAGATCCAACGAGATCCGATCGAAACAATAGCAGAGGAGAAAGGGAACGAGTAAAGACTGAAGGGCTTGAAAGGGGTAACGTTACTATATAAACCTCTTAACAAGGAGTTGGCACGTGTGATATCGGCATAGCCAGCTCGTGTGAGGCGTCCAAACGAGTGGTCTTAGAATCCGTGGACCCATTCAAACCCGCCGGTGTTTTTGGACCTTCTGTGGAAGATACGAAGAATTGGGAAAATAAAATCTCCACCTTTCCTTTGAAATTTGAGTTTCCGTTTCTTTTGGGGTTGATTGGAAAATGACCCACCAATCAAACGGTTGAAATTGATTGTTTGTTTGGTGAGAAACCAAAGAAGGCAAGGTCAACTTTGACAAGAAAAGTGAAGAAGAGTTACTTTAGGTAGAAGATTTTCACTAATCCACCTTTTGGCAAGTTTAAGAAACTGTAATTCCGGGAAAATGAATTTTTTTTTTTAGGGGAAAATGAAGGAAAAGCGTGTGAAGTGGGAAAAGCTATGAACGTGTATTGGGAGTCGTGGAGGTTTTTCCTTGTTTGGAGGGACTGTAGCGTTTCGAAGAGAGAGAAAAAAAAATTAAAGAGAGAGAAAGAGCTTCCGCAAAATACGGTCTCAGAGTAATTTTTATGGATTTATGGTACAGTAACAGAATTTCTGTAGGAGTTTAAGAAGATTCTAATTATAACTTAATTTCCATTGATTTGGAAAACGACCTCATAGGCTTTATACTTAGAACCCCTTATGATAACTGTTTCTATAGGAGATGAGTATTTCCAATCTTGCCCTAAATCTTTTGTTATATTTGCCATTTAGGGCAAGTCAGATTTCGATTCATGGCCTTCCCCATAATCTACCCTTTCTCTTTCTATAAGGAACTGAGATTGGAGTTGTTGAATGCATTTTAAATCTCCTTGATAATGTACTTATCGATGTTTACAATTAGTTATTATAAGTTTTTGTATACAAACGGTTAATGTCTCCCTGACAGTATATCAATGTGGTATATTCAATGTTTGCTTGCGAATGAAAAAAATATTCAACAAGGAAATGACTTTCATTAGACAAAATCCAAATCCAATGACATAAGATCATTTTACGTGATATTGTTAAGTAAAATGATCTGAGCACAATTAACTACTGCTTTTGAAGATATAAAAATTGTATTTACTAGAGGTGCACCAATTGATAATATCTTAATTGAGGTCATTTCCCATTCTTATTTTAACAAGTACAACATTTTATGTAGCAATATATAGTTGAAAAAATTGCAGGAGGATTCTTTTTGAGATTAGTAAGTGTAGAGGGGAGATTAGAGGAGCATATTGTTAGGAAATTAATTGGTAGTTTCCTGTAAGCATGCATATGACGACTAGGAAACACTTGGGGTGCATGTCCCAGGCACTACCAACCATCAAATGCTTACTTAACACATTGGCACTTTTGTGTGGATCCAGGTCCCATTAATCTTGTAGGATTTTATGTAGCAATATATAGTTGACAAAAGAAGTTATTGCATGAAAATTCTTATCCAAATTAGTAAGTGGAAAGGGGAGATTAGAGGATCATATCATTAGGAAATTAATCGGCATTTTCTACCAGCGCACATCAAATGTCTTGGAAACACTTAGGGTGCATTCCCAAGTGTTGCCAGCCATCAGATACATGCTGGACGCACTAAAGCACCAAAGAGAATCCGGATTCTTGAATCTTATGCGTCCAATTGCTCTCTCTCCTACCACCTACGAACCCCTCAACTCTCTCATTGAGTTGCCCTCATGTTGTTTCTTATGAGGCACTGTCCTGGTGCTTGAGGTAACTATTCTCTGGTTCTAATTATTGATTTTTTTTTTTTTTCAATTATATATATACTCACATGAGGGTTAATTTTTAGTTTTCATACAATTAGAATCACTAAATTCAAGTTTTTGATGCGTTTCTGATAAATCCTTTAAGAACCATAGTTGGACCGATCCAAAAACCATTACATCCTAAAAACTACAAACTCATTAATTTCGAGAGCGACTTGCTTCAACTCTTCCATCTCTTTGGTTCTACTTCAAATGTGAGTTGAGAGGGTTAGGAAATTTGTGAAATTCATATTTGATAGGTTTTTATTTTATAAATTTGCTAAAAAGATCAGGATGGGTGAAATTGCCTAGATCGGTTTGATATCGATTAAGATCGATCCATTGATACAACTCAAAGGTAAACAAAGTAATAAAAAATTCTTTAAAAAAAAATAAGGGTACGATATCGAACAAGACCGATCAAGAGTTTTAAAACCTTGATCCCCATAGATTTAGCTTCTTTATGTTTTTACATGGTGTTGATTATGTTAATTGTAGTTTAATAGAAAACCTAATGATTTTGCAAATAATCAAATTCAAGCTGCGAGTGAATAGTCAAATTAAATCCGAACCGGATAAACAAACCAGATAACTAACCAAATTTAGTCAATAATCGACTTTGGTTTAAAAAATTTGACCTAATAACCAAGGATTCAACTTTGATATCTATTCTACCCTATTTTTTATTTTTAATTATCATTTATACATATTATATCATGAACATAGCTGGAATCCAAAAATTAAATACCTTTAATTACAACTCTCCAATGAATTAAACGAGAGTATTGCAAATGATTTTGACATTGGTACGTTTACAAGGATGGTGACTACTAAACCAAATTGATTATTTCAAATAATTATTGTATATCTTAATCATTAAATTATTATTATTATTGGCATCAATGTGATGAGATGAGTTCCACCATAAATTCTCATCCTTATTATTTGGGTCGAAAATACCTTTTTCTTTAGCACCGATGCCCATTGGCTTTCATCGTGGATGAAGAGAAACTCAGTCCTTTTTACGGTGTAAAAGAAAATTTTTAAGGAAAACAAAAAAAACTTAAAAAAGAAACCTTAAATTTTATTTTTTATTTTTTAGAATTTAATGTTAAATAGCATGAAATTCAAATAATGATTTAATGTTCAATAGTATGATAGAAATTGTAATAGTACTGGTATCATGACAATGAGATTGAACTTCTAATAAGAAAGTAAAATAAAAAGAAAAAGACAATGAGATTGAACTCACTTTTTAAGGTCTGGATCATTAAAATGTACTGTTTTATCCTGAATGGGTCAAGACTCATGAGGCAACATGTAACACAGGGAGGGAGCATAGCTTTTAGGTGGGACCCATGGTATATGCATTTTTTTTTTTTAAACAAATTCAAGGGTCTATTGGTCATTACAAAGAAAACCCACATAGAGATCCTCGGGCGGATACTCCACTTGACACTGTAGACCGTCAAGCCAATGCCCAGGTGTGACCTGCATCTATGAATTGCAGGTTTACATGAATTTTTTTTTTTTGATTAAGTTAGGGTTACATGTTTTAAGGCCAGTATTGTTAATGCATTAATTGTGGTTTTAAGGGTTCCATATGCTTTGCAGATTTTGCATGTGAATTTGCATAGGCAGTGGTAATTTTTCTTAATAAATAATAACACTTGTAGTGTCTTTCATTAATTCACATTCAACAGCCTACCTATCTGTTATGCTATTTTAGTGCTTTTCATGATTTTGCATGTAGAATAACAATCTCTTCTGTGTAAGGTGAGCATCCAATTACTCAAGAGACCGAACCTCAATTAGTAGAGTTGCGTCGAAATTAAATGGTTCGGTAGAAATCTACTGCAATTTCTTGATCCTTTCCCCTTGGTGGTTTGGTATGGATTCTTAGTGGTGGGAATTTTTTTCCTTTTTCTGTTTTTTTTTTTTTTTTGAAGGGTGGGGGGATTGGGTGGGTGTAGACAGTTCATGATAGGTACTCCTAATGAAGGGAAAAGTGAAAGGAAAGGAAATGAAATAAAATCAATCCTAAAATAAAAAATTTTGATATGATAAATATTATTTTACACAATTGTGTAATTAATTCTAAAATATTTCGAATACGATTGATTAGCGCGAAAGGCTGTGAGTGCCTTGAGACGTGTTCTCTGATGCTATCAGCCGCTAGATGTTCACTGTAAACAATTTGAACTCTATTGGTTATCAAATCTCTGTTTTGAAAATATAATTACTTTTTTTTTTTTTTTTTTTTGCATAAATATAGAAAAAATTGTTTCAATAGATTAAACAATTGTTATTAAAATAGGTTCCTTCCCTTTTTTGAAACTATTACATTTCCCTTCCCTTTACTTGCAACCACGTGACTGGGCCTGTAATATATAATGAGATCCGTCCTCCAATTAAGTAGTCACTTTAACAATATTTTTATCAATTCGAGGTTGCAAATGGAATGAAAGCATTTGGCAAACGGAAGTGGAAACATCCATTTCTTAATTGAAATGTGCGGTACACATGATGCACTATAGTATATATGTACTAGTAAAATATATTTTGATAATTATTTAATTACAGTCAAATAAACAACAAATTAGGAATCAAATGGTTAAGAATACCCAAAATGAAAATTGTTAATTAAAAGAAAATAAACGTAATTAGTAAATGTGATTTAAATGATTAATCAAAGAAATCATGTGGTGGTGGTAATTAGGAAGGATGGAAGGAAGATTATTTAGTGTTTGGGGCTTTGGGTCCTGGGGGAGGTGGTGCTTGTGTACATATTTATCTATCTATCCATCTATCTGTCTATTTATCTATCATCGATCCATGGAGACCAATTATCAAGTCTCCTGAGATCGGAATCACGATGGCTTTGCCGATATTTTCGGCGCAAATTAGCGTATGGCATATGCCACGTATCTTACTTTGTACAACTTTTCCTTTTCTTTATTATTCTAAGAAACGAAATGGCGTGGTCGGCTGAAATATGGACAGCCACAACTCATTTATCTCTTTCTCTCTCGTCCTTTCTCTTTCTCTCTCTCTCTCTTTCCCTGTTGTGCTGTGTGTGAACAATTCTGAGATGTGGAAACGTGTTTGACAGCCAAATTTTAGGTCACAAGCACGAACTACAGATATATATATATATAGAGAGATACTGCAAAGCTAGCGGTAAAGTTTTTTTTTTGTAATTAAAGTGATACTCTACCAACAATCCACAACAATCCAATATGTTTTTCTTTTTTAACTTTTTTTGTGAAGCAATATAAAATTCAATGTAATCATCATATTACTCTTAAGCATTGGGAGGCATTTGATCGTCATATTATTATTATTATTATTATTTTCAAGAGGCCCAATGAGATCCATATAAGGGAACCCATAGAAGCATAAAAAACGGACCCACAAAGGAGTTAGAATGGAGGCCAAACCAGGTCTCTAAAGCACTCTCCTAGTCTTAAATGAATAGTACAACCCACCAAGATATCAAGGCAAGCCCTATATCCTTAAGCTTTCATCCCTAGGGAAGGGGGGAAAGAATTATTCCGTGAGTCGATGGAACTTTCTTTGCCGCTCCAAGCCTCTTAGCAACGCTTTCATCCGAAGTGAGTATGTGGGAATAGCTCAGTAATGAATAGATATATCAGTCACTACCACTGTTAGTTAAAACAGGAACGGCAAAAAAATAGAAACGTACGGTACAGGTTTTAAACATATAAAAACGATGAACAGTACGGTAAAAAAAAAAGGAAACGGTAAACGGACGTAAACGAATGGTACAAGTATTAAACGTGTAGTTTTCAAAAAAACGAAACAAAAAAAAACGGTAGTATACTCATGCAATTGGAGAGATTATTACTTGTATACATACATCTAATATTCCAAAAGCTCTAGGAGTCCCAAGATAAAATAGTCCAATGGGCTACAAGAAAATGAGATGTTACTAGCTTTAGCTTCTCCTTACTCAATGGGCTATAAAAAGATGAGATTTTTTTCCTATAGATAGTATGGAAGTTAAAAACAAAAAGCCAAATACCATATTGTCTTCACTCTTCACTTTTACTAATAGGTTTTTTTTTTTTTTTTTTTTAAATTTATTTTAATTAATTAATTTTTTTAATAAAATTCCTATTTTACCCTTAAAAAACGGATACGTGTTTAAAACGGATTCTTTTTCCGTTTCCGTTTTATTCCGGATTGTATAATAGCATACGGGAAAACACGTTTTAAATGACAAAAAAAGGGGAATGCATTTTAAACGCGTTTTAACTAACAGTGGTCACTACATGAAGAAGCGAGGCGAAGCATACCATCTACCTAGTGCCTTTGTTCCCTGTATCAGTTTGCGAATCAGTAGCGAAGGTCCCAACAAACCTGTATCAGTTATTTAGTTAGTATTGGTTTACTCCTACCTCTCTTAAGGATCACATATGTAGTGTTGTATCCATTTCATAGCATCTTCAAATTCTTATTCAAGGATTTAATAAAATTACTAAAATATCATCAATGGAGATGAATATTAAAAAAAAAAAAAAATGGTAAGATTAGCCATTTTTTCTATTTATTTTAAACTAAAATTGTACCAATGAGATGCTTCCGTGGTCCCCCTAGTCCTCTGTCACATGGACTAACCCATGTACTGATGATAAATGACAAATAAACGTTATACTTTACTAGACATATTGATGGAAAGAAAACCTTATCTTAAATATATATTTCTTATAAGTTAAAAATATATGCTTCTTATAAGGAAAATATCAAATTGATTCTCACCACATATGAGGTTAGGTGCCGACACCTATCCCATTTGTTGCCATTTAAAAGGTAAAATGAGTATTTTTAGAAGTAAAACTTAACATTTACCTGCAGAAGAACTAAACTCAAAAAGGTCCTATGAGCCATCAAGGTAGGGTATGTTAGGCATTTTATATGCCAAATTTTCTAGAGAAGTTGTCCACATCACCGACATGCCTTCTCATGCAGTGAGGTTCAACCGTTCAACTTAAAACCCTTACATGAGGTTGAACAGAGGGCTTTTAATGAGAATTATTCCCATATTAGGCATGTAGTTCTTGCATCCATGTTTTCAAAAATCGGAAATTGGATCGGTGAGTCATTTGATTTGGATTAAATTTGTTCTTGACTGATCTCAATTCCAACCAATCTGATATGGTTAATTTACACCCAAAAACCCTTGAATTGCAGAGTGTTTTTTAATTTAAGAGCTGATTTTATGGATTTGAGGATTCATTATGAAATATTTTGTATGATCTTAGGATGCTTCTTTTAGGTTTTTTGATTGGTCTTGTAATAGGGAAACTCAGGGCCCGTTTGATAACGTTTTTGCCGTTTATGTTTCAAGAAAAGGCAGAAACAGAAATTGCTGTTTCTGGAAACATAAATTATTGTTTCTGAAAACAGAAACAGGTAAGAAGGGTGTTTGATAATTCTTGTTTATGGAAATAGAAATGGGTAAGAAGGTGTTTGATAAATTCTATTTCTGGGAACATTTCTAATATCCTCTCGCTCTCGCATCTGCCCCTCACGATATCCTCATGAATCCCGATACCCATCTCTAAATTCCCCGTCTTTGCACAAGAATTCAATGCTACGGTATAAGTGAACGCATTGGGCTTGATATTTCCATCTGATATCATCAAACTATACATCTTTAGAGCTTCTTCAGGAAAGCCTGACTGACTATACATGGAAATTATGCTAGTCCAAGAGACCGCATTTCTAATAGGCATTTTGTGAACAACCTGCGTGCGGTTTTCAGACTCCTGCATTTTGAATACAAATTAATCAGATTATTCACCACGAAAACGTCATTTTCCAGTTGGGTACCAACAATTTTGCTGTGAATTGTTTTCCCAAATTTGAAATTCTCAGCGTCTACACAGCTCTTGAGAAGAATGCAAAACAAGCTGGCCTCTGGTTCCATGCCTTGGGCTTCAATGAGCTCCAACACATTAAGAGCCTCTTGCATTCTTTCTTCAAACGACCAATTAGATGTTCCGAAATGTTGAGTTTCTGGCCGTTGATCTGTCTTTCTGCTATAGGCAGCCGTCGCCGTTCGAGCTAATGAAAGATGTTGGCATTGAATGTGTTTCCAGTGTGATATCGAGGGCGAACATCGTTTTTGCAATGCGTGAGGGGCTATAGAGAGCGCAACCGCCATTGGAAGAGCTTCCAACTAAACTAAACTAAACCTCTCACTCCGTATCCTGTGACTCCAGTCCGCAAATGTTCAGTTGCTGTTAAGAGGATGTGAGTGACTGTCAAAGGGACTAAACTCCTTGCGTTCGACCAGTCTAGGGTTCACGAGATGAAGATGGGGAAGGATTCGTATGGTTTCAGAGACAGAGGAGGTTCAATTTCTGCCACTCCTTGCGTTCTTCGCAGGCGAAGGAGAAGGGAGGCATACTGTTGAAGAGGGTGACGATCGTGGTTGGTGTTCCACCAACGAGATGAAGAAGGGCCGTATTTGCAGAGCTCCCCGTGGTCGGGTACGCAGGAGAAGCAGTGAAGCTTCAACGTTTGAAGAGGAAGGGGGGTGTCAATCTTCGAATGAATAGCATAAATTTTCATAGATTTTTAAGTTGGTGTGTCGGTCGATCGTGGAATTGTGCCCCTTTTTTGTTTCGAGAAACAAGCGAAACAAGTAAAACTTGTTCCGTCATTCATGTTTCTTGAAGCATAAATTGTTATAAATTTCAATTTATGTTTCAAGAAACAAGTAGAACAGAACACTTTTACCAAACGGTATTTATGCCGTTTCTTTGTTTCTGAGAACAAGAAAACACAAAAACACGTTTCTGGTTACATTATCAAACGGGTCCTCATTTTCACAGGGAGTTTCTTCCCTGACTTTGTCGCGTGTTTGTTTGGTGGATACATCTAACTCCTTTCCTTGTAAACATGATTTTTCTAGGAAATAGTTTCTCTCCCCTTGATTTCCTTTAACAAATTTTAGCTTAAAAAAAAATGTCTGGAAAATGAACTCTATTGGCAAACATTGAAAAATTGAAGAGAGACAGAGAGAGAAAACACGACATTTAACAATTGGCATAGAAGGTAGTCTTTGATCTATCCAATGATCAACCTGTTAAATCATCAGTTCAAAAGGTATAATTTAAATGTAAAAAGGATGTAAGAATCATTGTACGCATTAAAGGAAAAAGTTAAAAAGACAGCTCATTAGATCTGAAGCCCATGCCCATCCATCCTTATCAGGATTGGGCTGGGTTGAGACAGGCTGAAAACTCACACTGTCACACCATTACTCATTAGAGGCTGTGATGGGCTGGGCTGGGCTGAGGTTCGTCCATTTGTTCCTTTGGTGGAAAAGCCTAACCAGTTACGAGCTACAGCCATTAGTTGGAAATATTTCATCTCCATTGTGGGTCCTTCATTCCGGCCAATTAAATTGTTTTGCTTTTTTTTTTTTTCTTGGGAAATATTTCATCTCTATTATGGGTCCTTCATCCCGGCCCATAATTTGAGCACGCTAGATTTAGGCCCAATATTTCTGTTGGAACTAAATTGACTCACTACCATCTTGAAAGTTCAATCACACTATTGCACTGTCCAACCCCATGGTCTAAGCCCATTGGTTTTTTGAAATTCACTTCTACTCTACTCTTTTAGTAGAGCTCTTGAAGGGTGGCCCTTGGTAAGAAAACCTTGGTTTCCCACACTTCCCCTTTCATCATTTTATAAGGATTTCGGGCTCATCCTTGCTTGGAATTTTCATGTAACTGACCCCATTAAGTTGGGATAAGATTTTAGATGTTTCTTATTCTCAATGGAAAGGTTGCTCCATGACTTTAGATGTTTCTTATTCTCAATGGAAAGGTTGCTCCATGACGATCGAGTGTCTGTTGGTTAGAATCGAGAAACAGCCTCTACTTGAAGAGAGAGAGAGAGAGAGAGAGAGAGAGAGAGAGAGAGAGAGAGAGACCCATTCTTGTACATCAAAAATCCTTCAATGTTACTATATATAGATATATATAAAATTTTTTTTCCTTTGTTCATCCATTTGAAGTATATCAGTTAAGTTGAACCCTTATATGTAGTCCATTTGGTGCTGCAACTCTAGGAAACTTTATGAGTTTCTCTCCCCCAACTTCTTCCCATCTGCAACATTAAGATTGGAAAAAAAACATATCTTAAACTAAACCTTACCTAACAACATACTAGTGAAGATGTATGTGATAAGGGGGTAACCAGTGAATAAAGATATTGTAGCTAACCTGTATCTAGTGACAAAGTAGTGAAGGAATGTGGATATCTCTGCAATACCCAATTCTTTCCCAGGACATAGCCTGCCTCCACCTCCAAATGCCAAGTAGTAGTTGTGGGACTCCATACTCTTATCCTGAACAAGCAACTTTGGTTAATAATACCAATACAAACTCTACTTTCTTTGAAAGTAACTAGTCAGTCTAGGGTCTTCTTCAATTATTTCTTACTATTTAAAATCTTAAAAACTTAATTTAAATTTATGATCACTGACCATGAATCTCCAGGGATTAAAGGTGAGAGGCTCTGGATATAAGATGGGGTCATAGTTGATCTCCCTTGTGTACACATATATTCTCCATCCTTTTGGAATAAGATATCCTGGAAAGGCCAAAATTACAGAGTCATGAGTAACAATTAATGGACATGCCTGAGTAACACCACCCCACACCCC
>NC_056560.1:19825703-19831363 GCF_013358625.1 Macadamia integrifolia
CGCGAATTATTCGGCCGAACCGAATTTTTCCGAATTTTATCAAAAATTCGGACCGAATCCGAATTAAAAATAAAATTCTTTAAAATTCGCGACTTTTTCAAAACTGAATATAAATCGCGAATAATTCGGACCGAATCCGAATTAAACCGAATTATTCGGTTTATTTAAACATTATTTAAAAAAAAAAACCCAATAAGCTTTTTTGACCGCTTTTTTGACCGAATCCTTCAATTAATCATCCGAATTATTCCGAATAATTCTCCGTCCGAATAATTCCCGAATCCGAATTTGTTAACTATGAACACAGGGAAGGAGCATAGCTTTTAGGTGGGACCCATGGTATATGCATTTTTTGTTTAAACAAATTCAAGGGCCTATTGGTCATTACAAAGAAAACCCACATAGAGATCCTCGGACGGATACTCCACTTGACACTGTAAACCGTCAAGCCAATGCCCAGGTGTGACTTGCATCTATGAATTGCAGGTTTACATGAATTTTTTTTTTTTTTTTTTTTTGATAAAGTTAGGATTACATGTTTTAAGGCCAGTATTGTTAATGCATTAATTGTGGTTTTAAGGGTTCCATATGCTTTGCAGATTTTGCATGTGAATTTGCATAGGCAGTGGTAATTTTTCTTAATAAATAATAACACTTGTAGTGTCTTTCATTAATTCACATTCAACAGCCTACCTATCTGTTATGCTATTTTAGTGCTTTTCATGATTTTGCATGTAGAATGACAATCTCTTCTGTGTAAGGTGAGCATCCAATTACTCAAGAGACCTAACCTCAATTAGTAGAGTTGCGTAGAAATTAAATGGTTCGGTAGAAATCTACTGCAATTTCTTGATCCTTTCCCCTTGGTGGTTTGGTATGGATTCTTAGTGGTGGGAATTTTTTTTCTTTTTTCTTTTTTTTTTTTTTTAAAGGCCGCGCGGGGGGCGGTTGGGTGGGTGTAGAAGGTTCATGATAGGTACTCCTAATGAAGGGAAAAGTGAGAGGAAAGGAAATGAAATAAAATCAATCCTAAAATGAAAAATTTTGATCTGATAAATATTACTTTACACAATTGTGTAATTAATTCTAAAATATTTCGAATACGATTGATTAGCGCGAAAGGCTGTGAGTGCCTTGGGACGTGTTCTCGGATGCTATCAGCTGCTAGATGTTCAATATAAGCAATTTGAACTCGATTGGTTATCAAATCCCTGTTTTGAAAATATAATTACTTTTTTTTTTTGCATAAATATAGAAAAAATTGTTTCAATAGATTAAACAATTGTTATTAAAATAGGTTCCTTCACTTTTCGAAACTATTACACTTCCCTTCCCTTTACTTGCAACCACGTGATTGAGCCTTTAATATATAATGAGATCCGTCCTCCAATCAAGTAGTCACTTTAACAATATTTTTATCAATTCGAGGTTGCAAATGGAATGAAAGCATTTGGCAAACGGAAGTGGAAACATCCATTTCTTAATTGAAATGTGTGGTGCACATGATGCACTATAGTATACATGTACTAGTAAAATATATTTTGATAATTATTTAATTACAGTCAAACAAACAACAAATTAGGAATCAAATGGTTAAGAATACCCAAAAAAGAAATTTGTTAATTAAAAGAAAAATAAACGTAATTAGTAAATGTGATTTAAATGATTAATCAAAGAAATCATGTGGTGTTGGTGGTTAGGAAGGATGGAAGGAAGATTATTTAGTGTTTGGGGCTTTGGGTCCGGGGAGGTGGTGCTTGTGTACATATCTATCTATCTATCATCGATCCATGGAGACCAATTATCAAGTCTCCTGAGATCGGAATCACGATGGCTTTGCCGATATTTTCGGCGCAAATTAGCGTATGGCATATGCCACGTATCTTACTTTGTACAACTTTTCCTTTTCTTATTATTCTAAGAAACGAAATGGCGTGGTCGGCTGAAATATGGACAGCCACAACTCATCTATCTCTTTCTCTCTCGTCCTTTCTCTTTGTCTCTCTTCCCCTGTTGTGCTGTGTGTGAACAATTCTGAGATGTGGAAACGTGTTTGACAGCCAAATTTTAGGTCACAAGCACGAACTACATATATAGAGTGAGAGAGAGAGAGATATTGCAAAGCTAGCGGTAAAGTGTTTTTTTTTTGGCTAATAAAGCTAGCGGTAAACGGGTAAAGTGATACTCTACCAACAATCCAATATTTTTTTTTTCTTTAACTTTTTTTGTGAAGCAATATAAAATTCAATGTAATCATCATATTACTCTTAAGCATTTGGGAGGCATTTGACCTTGACGTCGTCATATTATTATTTTTATTATTATTATTTTCAAGAGGCCCAAGGAGATCCATATAAGGGAACTCATGGAAGAATAAAAAAAATGACCCACAAAGTAGTTAGAATGGAGGTAGAACCAAGTCTCTAAAAGCACTCTCCTAGTCTTAAATGAATGGTACAAACCACCAAGATATCAAGGCAAGCCCTGTATCCTTAAGCTTTCAATCCTAGGGAAGGAGGGAAAGAATTATTCCGTGAGTCGGTGGAACTTTCTTTGCCGCTCCAAGCCTCTTAGCAACGCTTTCATTCGAAGGGAGTATGTGGGAATGGCTCAGTAATGAATAGATATATCAGTCTCCAGGTGAAGAAGCGAGGCGAAGCGTACCATCTACCTAGTGCCTTTGTTCCTTGTATTAGTTTGTGAATCAGTAGCAAAGGTCCCAGCAAACCTGTATCAGTTATTTAGTTAGTTAGTATTGGTTTATTCCTACCTCTCTTGAGGATCACATATGTAGTGTTGTATCCATTTGATAGCATTCAAATTTCAAATTCTTATTCAACGTTTTAATAAAATTACTAAAATGTCATCAATGGAGATGAATATAAAATATATATATTTATTTATTTATTGGTAAGATTAGCCATTTTTTTTATTTATTTTAAACTAAAATTGTACCAATGAGATGTTTCCGTGGTCCCCCTAGTCCTCTGTCACATGGACTAACCTATGTACTGATATATGACAAATAAACGTTATACTTTACTGGATATAGTGATGGAAAGAAAACCTTATCTTAAATATATGTTTCTTATAAGTTAAAAATATATGTTTCTTATAAGGAAAATGTCAAATTGATTCTCACCACATATGAGGTTAGGTGCCAACACCTATCCCATTTGTTGCCATTTAAAAGGTAAAGAAGAGTATTTTTAGAAGTAAAACTTAACATTTACCTGCAGAAGAACTAAACTTGAAAAGGTCGTATGAGCCATCAAGGTAGGGTATGTTAGGCATTTTATATTCAAAATTTTCTAGAGAAGTTGTCCACATCACCGACACGCCTTCTCATGTAGTGAGGTTCAACCGTTCAACTTAAAACCCTTACATGAGGTTGAACTGAGGGCTTTTAATGAGAATTATTCCCATATTAGGCATGTAGTTCTTGCATCCATGTTTTCAAAAATCGGAAATTGGATCGGTGAGTCATTTGATTTGGATTAAATTTGTTCTTGACTGATCTCAATTCCAACCAATCTGATATGGTTAATTTACACCCAAAAACCCTTGAATTGCAGAGTGTTTTTTAATTTAAGAGCTGATTTTATGGATTTGAGGATTCATTATGAAATATTTTGTATGATCTTAGGATGCTTCTTTTAGGTTTTTTGATTGGTCTTGTAATAGGGAAACTCAGGGGCCGTTTGATAACATTTCTGCCATTTCTGTTTCAAGAAACGGCAGAAACATAAATTGTTGTTTCTGGAAACAGAAACAGGTAAGAAGGGTGTTTGATAATTCTTGTTTCTGGAAACAGAAACGGATAAGAAGGTGTTTGATAAATTCTATTTCTGGGAACATTTCTGATATCCTCTCGCTCTCGCATCTGCCCCTCACGATATCCTCATGAATCCCGATACCCATTTCTAAATCCCCCGTCTTTGCACAAGAATTCAATGCTACGGTATAAGTGAACGCATTGGGCTTCCATCCGATATCATCAAACTGTACATCTTTAGACCTTCTTCAGGAAAGCCCAACTGACTATACATGGAAATTATGCTAGTCCAAGAGACCGCATTTCTAATAGGCATTTTGTCAAACAACCTGCGTGTGGTTTTTAGACTCCTGCATTTCGAATACAAATTAATCAGATTATTCACCACGAAAACGTCATTTTCCAGTTGGGTACCAACAATTTTGCTGTGAATTGTTTTCCCAAATTCGAAATTCTCAGCGTCCGCACAACTCTTGAGAATAATGCAAAACAAGCTGGCCTCTGGTTCCATGCCTTGGGCTTCCATGAGCTCCAACACATTAAGAGCCTCTTGCATTCTTTCTTCAAACGACCAATTAGATGTTCTGAAATGTTGAGTTTCTGGCCGTCGATCTGTCCTTCTGCTATAGGCAGCCGTCGCCGTTCGAGCTAATGAAAGACGTTAGCATTGAATGTGTTTCGAATGTGATATCGAGGGCGAACGTCGTTTTTGCAATGCATGAGGGGCTGTAGAGAGCGTAGCTGCCATTGGAAGAGCTTCCAACTAAACTAAACTAAACCTCTCACTCCGTATCCTGTGACTCTAGTCCGCAAATGTTCAGTTGCTGTTAAGAGGATGTGAGTAACGGTCAAAGGGACTAAACTCCTTGCGTTCGACCAGTCTAGGGTTCACGAGATGAAGATGGGGAAGGATTCGTACGGTTTCAGAGACAGAGGAGGTTCAGTTTCTGCCGCTCCTTGCGTTCTTCGCAGGCGAAGGAGAAGGGAGGCGTACTGTTGAAGAGAGTGATGATCGTGGTTGGTGTTCCACCAACGAGATGAAGAAGGGCCGTATTTGCAGAGCTCCCCGTGGTCGGGTACGCAGGAGAAGCAGTGAAGCTTCAACGTTTGAAGAGGAAGGGGGGTGTCAATCTTCGAATGAACAGCATAAATTTTCATAGATTTTTAAGTTGGTGTGTCGATCGATCGTGGAATTGTGCCCCTTTTTTGTTTCGAGAAACAAGCGAAACAAGTAAAACTTGTTTCGTCATTCATGTTTCTTGAAGCATAAATTGTTACAAATTTCAATTTATGTTTCAAGAAACAAGTGGAACAGAACACTTTTACCAAACGGTATTTATGCCGTTTCTTTGTTTCTGAGAACAATAAAACACAGAAACACGTTTCTGGTTACGTTATCAAACGGGCCCTCATTTTCACGGGGAGTTTCTTCCCTGACTTTGTCGCGTGTTTGTTTGGTGAATACATCTAACTCCTTTCCTTGTAAACATGATTTTTCTAGGAAATAGTTTCTCTCCCCTTGATTTCCTTTAACAAATTTTAGCTTAAAAAAAAATGTCTGGAAAATGAACTCTATTGGCAAACATTGAAAAATTGAAGAGAGACAGAGAGAGAAAACACGACATTTAACAATTGGCATAGAAGGTAGTCTTTGATCTATCCAATGATCAACCTGTTAAATCATCAGTTCAAAAGGTATAATTTAAATGTAAAAAGGATGTAAGAATCATTGTACGCATTAAAGGAAAAAGTTAAAAAGACAGCTCATTAGATCTGAAGCCCATGCCCATCCATCCTTATCAGGATTGGGCTGGGTTGAGACAGGCTGAAAACTCACACTGTCACACCATTACTCATTAGAGGCTGTGATGGGCTGGGCTGGGCT
>NC_056560.1:19832188-19845351 GCF_013358625.1 Macadamia integrifolia
AAAAAAAAAAAAAAAACTCATAAATCAAGATCATCAATTGGTTTTAAAGGTCCACTTGATATAATATTTAAGCTTCTTGACCAAGAGATCAAGGTGTACTCATTGAGTGGATAGTGATCTCTTTGTCAACTCATTTAGATCCCCATGTATAAGCACCCAGCTGCTGCAAATGGGTTTCTACTGAATGGAAAGCCAAGGAATTTCAAAAGAAATTATGGAAGTGAGTATTTGTTTGGCAATTCATGAGTAACATTAAATACTTCTCTGTTCAAAAGGAAACTAGGACTAATTAACCAGCTTCAAAATCACAATCTAACAGCACACACAGGATATTAAACTCAAGAAATCAAACAAAATACGAATATCATGATCATGATCATCTCCATCTCACTAAATGTCAATACCATGAAATTTCACAGATTAAAATTGAAGTAGTTTTCAAGTTTCCTTTACAAACCATTAAGTTCCATCTCTTGCATCGTCTTCCTCAGCACGCCATTGACAACGGTAGCTAATCGAGAAGTTTCTAAGATAACCTGCAACAAAAAAATAAATAAAATTTCATTTCTTGGTTTCATTTATTTTTATTAAGAAAGGATGTAATAAATTAGAATTGCATACCGCACGAGTGAATCTCATGGATTTGTATTCATTCCAGGTGATTGGATCCTCTGGTCCCTTATCTTTTCGAATAGCCAAATGTTCTTCCTAAAAATTTTAAAATTGTATTAGATTGAGCCATTGAAGAAGCCAAACTAGTGTGTAGGATAAAAGGACCCATGTACCCACCCTGAGTTCTTGAAGTGCTCTTGGATGATCATGGAGATACTTGACTGCCATCATTGAAGTAGTCGAAACAGTCTCAAAACCAGAATATAGGATTGTAATTATCTGATCAATTATCTCTTCATCATTGAGTTTGTACTTGGGATCTTCAGATTTCATTAGGAAACCAAGCATGTCTTGATAGGTACTAGGAGAAGCATGTCTTCTTTGTAGGACTTCTCTCCAGAGTTTGATAATATTCTTCCTGGCCTGATACAAAAGTAAAGTCAGTGGAAGGCTCCACAAGAATAATCAAAAGAAATGATAACAGGATAGGACTTAGAGCAAAGTACCTGCAACCCACTATGGTAATTTGTCCCTGGAATTCTGATAGGCAGTGAAATGGTTCCTAGTACGAGTTTCTGGAACTCTGGCTTGAAGGCTTCTCTAACTAAATCAGCATCAACACCAGCAATCTGCTTAAGGGATGAGAGCAGTGCCATCTGATGAAAAGAACAGGGTAGATGATCATTAGACCAGTAAGGTATCATCTATTTATTTATTTTTATTTTTTTCAAGTTCTTGGAAGTTAACCCACAGGCAAACACAACCAGAAGATAGTTTAAAAAACCTGTTCTGTTACTTTAAATAAACTATTATTTTTGCATTCTTTAAGTAATAGAAATCCAACAAAAGTTCAAGACAAGGTAGACCAAGAATATCATTCTTCACAAATGGGTTCCTCTTTTCCAGGGTTGAAACCCTTTGTTAACTTGAAAAACTAAGAGATAAATAGTAATTTAGAGTTTATGAAGAATAAAACTAGAAGAGGAAAAGCAAATCACTTAGCTTCTAATTTCAACTAACCTCTTTAGTTTTTTCTTGGATATCAATAATTTTTCCATCCCAGTTGCTGAGGTGAGATTTCATAAACTGATCAATTGTTAGGAGAAGATGGTCTCTGATCATGGTTGGGCTGATGATGTTAAGTAATGCCCCTCTGATTTTTTTGTGAGCAGAACCATGGACAGCTGCAATGTTGCTCTTTCCTAAGATATCCAACATAGATTGTGGGTAGCCAGGAACAAGGCCTTTTCCTTCATGCAAGAGTATGTATCTGTTGAGCTCTGGATCCATGGAAACAATTGTAGGACAACCCAATATGTGTGATTTGAAAAAACTTCCATACCTATATAAGAAAAAGAAACAAGAATCCCTACATTAATAAATATATATATATATATATATAATCTTCTTTAACAGAAAGGAACTAATATGAATGATTAGTGATTATCCAGAGTCTTTAAGATTTAGAACTGCTAGATGACCCAAGATTGATTTCACATATCAACGACTATCTAAGAAAAAGAAAGGTAATGGCTTTCTCTCTTTAAAGGTTGAGAGTGCCTCCAAGTAAAAGCTGGCTTTACAAGCAGAAGAGCCAAAAGACCAACTTATAACAGTGAGAGGAAGTCCATTTTAAACTCCATCAACTTGGAAAACAGAGCTATAACATCTTAAACAAGACAAACCACTTTGTAGTCATGAGGAACATCATAACCAGGAAGAGAGAGAGAAAGAGAGAAGCAGAAGGTTCATGAACCAATTACCCACAACTTGAAAAGAACTCACCTTGCTCTCTGGTTTTTCATAAAGTTAGGTCCTTGCTTTAAGAACTCTGTAGTCTCTCCAAACAAGGGCCAACCCATTGTTCCTGGGGGAAGTCCTTTCTTCCTGTACCTCACCTCATTCCATCTCAACAAGGCAGTGCAGATACAGAGCACCAAAATCACAAACAGAGCCAACACAAAAACTGCCATTGATGCTCCCAAGAAGCTTGAACCCACCTCAGTAAGAGCTATAAATGAAATGGGCTGCTACGTTTTAGTCAGGTCAGAAGCATATATATATAGAGAGAGGCCTATGGACTACCCATTTCAAAGAGAGAGGCCACACGGCGCAGAATCCAAATAATCCAAAAAAGAGAACCTTACTTTTTTAATGAGTTTTAAATACCGTTTACAGAAAAAAAAGAGAGTTATAAAAGCCCAAGATTTTTCCATAAATGCTTCCTTTAACAGAGGTTTTTAAGCTTCCTTTATCTAATCATGATAGAAGTGTCTAGTGCAAATCCAGATTTCACAATGGTACTTCCCAAAAGAAAAAAATTTATTAAGATTTTATTAAAAAATTTCCCTTGTCGTGATATATTTAGATTTTCGCAATGAATTACCAACTAATAACGGAAAATATTTTCGTTACTCTAATTAATCCCTTGGAGAGATGAGGGCTCTGGTTGTTGATGTAGGACATCAAGAGCAGAGGTTTCAAAGATTCCTTTATACAATCATGGTAAGAGTATCTAGTGTAATAAAGATTTCACAATGGAACTTCCCAGAAGAAAAAGATTTATTTAGATTTTATAAAAAAAAAAAATTGCCATTTTTGAGATATATTTAGATTTTCACAAAGAATTAACTAATAATGGGGAAAATTTTAGTTACTCAAATTAATCCTTTAGATAGATGAGAGATTTGGCTATTGATGAAAGATTAAATTTCTAACACTGTTCGAATCTAGTAAATCATCATAAATAAATTAAGAACACCAAAAAAGATAAAAATTATAAACAATAAAAAGCTTACCTTGTTTGGGATTCAAAAAATACAGCAAAAAACTTAAAGGGAGGAAGTCACCAAAAATATTGTCACTTTCTCTTTCTCTCTTTAATTAGAGTTAGAGGAGGGACCTTGTTTCTATTTATATAGTTTCTAAGTAGACTCACTAATGGTTAACTAACCAACTCATATCACTAATTAAAGTCCGTATACCTCACTTAATTTGAGTAAATAATAACCAAATTTTATTAAAAAAAAAAAACCAACCTCAGTTTATACGAGTTCACATAAGAAATATTCTAACTGTGGATGGTTTTTTTTAGTGATTTTGAACATTGATGAAACATGTATAAAGTGAAAAAAATGAAAAATAAGAAAGAAATAAGCCGCCCACTATAATAATGCATCAAAGGGAAGATGTGAAGTAGCACATGGCCACCACAGTACTGGAACTGGACCAGCAAAGATGAAAAAGTACTCTCAACCCCAGTCACTCACATGCCTGTCAACAAGATCTGCTAATTCCATTAGACAAACCACAAACAAACAAGCTACTGGATGGCATGTGAATTTGTGGAGAGAGAGTTTTTTGACTGCAAGTTTGAAACTTAGACTCCCCTAGTTCAATGTGAAACTGTGGATTTAGTTTGACTTCTTTGTTCAATGTGAAACTGTGGATTAAAAGAATATGGAACAGAGGAAAGATACCCATAAAATATACTGCTAGCTCTGAATTTCTTAGAAACTATTAGTTCATAACTCAATTTGGGAATGTAATGGACAAAAGATTCACAATTTTATCCAAGTTTTAATTTTATGAAAATCTTGTGAGACAGAATTGAGAGAGAGAGAGAGAGAGAGAGAGAGAGAGAGATGAGTCAAAGAAGCATCCCCTCTGTCCTGATTAATTGAATCTGACTATCAAAATCAGTACAGGCATTTCAATTTTGATTATAGCCAAAACCATCAACCACTGTGTTTTTTGTAGATTCTATTTGAGTTGTCATTTGTAATGTTTTAAAAGTTTGCAATCTGTGTTTGATTTATTAAAAACATCCATCTTCTTGTTTCAATGATTGGAAGAAAACTAGATTGGTTTTCATTGTAATCTTGGGATTGTTGAACATTGCTATCATGAATTCAGGATGATGGTTAATTAAAACCCCACAAATTTAATCAACTTATTTGCTCTCTCTCTCTCTCTCTCTCTCTCTCTCTGTAATGGCATTGGGTTTTTGTTGGAAACTGATGGGGGGTTGTCTTGGAGTGGCATAAAAAGAGAATTAGATGGTGACTATAGAAGGCCATGGATCCAAGAAGATATCTTTGGATAAGGATTTGACACCAAAACAAAAAAAAAATATTCTTACTACCTCTTGAATATTAGCTAGCAACTCAGACATCAAACATAATATGACACTTTTATCTTCTTCATCAATTTCCAACAAAAATAAAATACATGAAATATACAAATTCTGAGCAGGGAGAGTACAAAAGGCGGCAAAAGAACAGAAACAGTACTAGGAAAACAGAGTTCTTGAATTCTAAGAATGAAAATCTCTACACCATCCAAGGGTGAAAGTAGAAACCGAATCTATGCTAAATTTTATATGAAAGTAGGATAGGAAGATATTGCCGACATAGGAAATTGATTGAATTCTAACTGATTAGACCCTTCAGAATGGGAGAAGATAATGTTAAAGGAGGAAAAAATGAAAAAAAGAAGTGGGTTTTGAGTAGAACAATAAGAATGAGATAGAGATATCAGACATGTATGATTGGATGTCGATGGATAAACAGAGGGTGCACGGAAGTACAGAAACGATACGTAAGGTAAACTGAAAAGGGCAATAGATATAAATGTGTAGAGAGAGAGAGAGAGAATGTCTACCACCACATGGGTTTGGGTGTGTTCGTGGGTTAGTGAAAAAGTAGTGATTATGTAGATCAAACTCTCCATTTGCACGAGGGTCTCTGTTTTGTTCTTTTGTGCTTTTTGTTTGACAGATGGGTACCGCTCCCTTTCTCCTCCATTATTACCTCCTAATTATTGCTCATATATGTATGTAAAGAGGAGAATCATACATTATACATATACTCATACAAGGACATCTACACAATTTCAGGAAAAAAAAAAAGGATGAAAATGATAGTCGATGAGATTGGTCCCACATGTGGACCGGGTTGGACCGGCCCTCAATTAGAGATATGAGATTGATTCTAAATAGAGGGATCTCACTGATCACAAATAAGATATACATAAAAGTAGTAGCACTTCAAGGACATGATGGTCCATTCTCATGTCGTCGAATTCGGCTTCTCTCCTGAGGGTGATAATCGCCCAGCTTTACACATAGTTATCTGTGAAATTATGACGTGTCTAGACAATGACCCAACGATTCTTGGTGTCTCATTCTTTGTATCTCTATCGGTGTCTCATTTACCGTGCCTCTCTTATATTATTAGATCATCGTCTGAGCACGTGACATTTATCCTAATAGCTAAGGGTCAACTTGAATGATCAACATTAAGGAGAGGAGCCGAATCCCATGTAGTCTTCTCCCCCGGTTCCCAACTAAAGTATGATAAGATGTATGCCCAACCATATTCAGAAACATTTCTTATCTATTTGAGTTGTCTCAGCATATAGAAATGAGTTGATTGGATTAGGTCTTTTCAATTAACCTATCTCATTTTGATAGGTATTTTAGATTTTCTTTGACTAATAGAGAGTAGGGTGTCATCTATTTCAACTTTTTTGATGGGTATTTAAGTTTTTCTTTGACAAATACAGAGTAGGGTGTTTCTCTGTTTTCAACAATTAAGTTGTCCTAACAGTTTAATTCGGTTGTAGCTAGTTTCATGTTGAAGATAAAAGTAATTTCACATCCGATTTGAATAATTCGATATAAAGACTTATAAATATTTGAATACCCTATTCTTAACGGCTATTTTTTAAATACGAGTTCTACTTAATAAAATTACAGATCGATCAATTACATTAAATAAAAAAGGAAGAGAGAGAGAGAGAATATGTTTGCGGAGAGGAGGAATAGAGGGAGAAAAAACGGGAAGCATATATTTTATATTTATTATTCCTAATTAACCATTTTCTATCAGCAAATTAAGAAATTTAAGAATGGAAAGAAAAAAGAAGATTTAGGAGGGAGGAAAAATAATATTGAAACAATGTAGAAGAGGTCTGTTAATGGTCTATTTTGTCTCCTGCTTATCCCATTGGGATTTGGGAAGAGAGAGAGAGAGAGAAGGGTGTGGTGGTGTTCTGCTACTTCTGAGAGACAGTGGCAGTACTGGCCAACTGGGTACGACACTTGCATGCACGTGTGGTTACGTGAGTACGTCTAACCCCCACGTGCACTCGTTTTGTTCCTTGATACTGATAGATTTGTCTCATTGTGCTTTCCTCTCTTCGTATTCCCCGCCCCCCTTTCCTTTTCTCTCTCCTTCCCTATTTCCCTCTTCCCCTCTTCCCCTCTTCCCCTCTTCCCTTCTCTCTCTCTCTCTCATGCCAAAGTAGAAAGGGAAACAAAGAGGAAAGTAGAAACAATATACAGTAAAACTGAACTTTTATACCTTATATAATACTACATACTACTCTTACCCTACCATAAAGGATTAATTAGAAAGAAAGATATATAATCCAGAGGTTTAACATAGACCAGCATTAATACCATATAGAACTAGCTAGCTATACTTTACCAGATCTGATTCTGATTCTGCATTGACAGATATATGTTTTCCAGCCTCATCATGCCATGAGATGAGATAACAAATTAGTTAAAAAGATCAGGTCCAGCTTAGTAGTTGAGGTGGATCTTATCTTAATTATATTGTTAGTTAAGCATAATTTTAATTAGGGCAAGAGATCACTGTCTGGGAATGCGGGGGTAATGACAGTGGGTGGAGGGGTATATACATGGATGGAATTTTTTATTTTCTTTATTATTGATGGTAATGGTTTTGATACCTCGTCTTTTATAAATATTATGTTTGAGATACTTCATGTTTCATATATTTTATGTTTGGGGCACTATTTTAACCATAGATATTATGTTTTTTTTTTTTTAAAAAAAAAAAAAAAAAAAAAAATACCCCAAACATAATATATCAAATGTGTGGTACCTTAGACATAATTCTCCAAAAGTTAGGTACCCATGTATAATTTATCGGAAAGAAGAATAGTGTATAAATTTTTTCTCTATGCTTGCATTATATTTGTTAGAAGGAAGCAGGCAAGTAGAAGAAGAAGATGCATATCCCATATTTAATTCATTTGAGGTTGATATATGCATTGAATAAACAGCTAGATTAGTACTCCAAGATGTGTGCTTCCAACCAACATGTTGCAAAAGATTTTACCTTTGTTTGGTTCCAGTACCCTACAAATTAAAGACCCCCCACACCCATGTGTTAAAGGTCCCCATAACATTTGTTTGATGCTGAATATATGTATAAAAACTTTTCTCTGATGTTATTATCTTCTTTCATCTCCTCCTCTCTTCTTCTTCTTCTTATCATTTTATATATTCAACCTCCAGTTTTTGATCTCATTCTCACATATATGTTGAAAGAGATGATACTGAACCATGTGATTCGCGCTATGTATCTGTCTCGCCATATTGGTGTTGGATGATATTTAGTTTTTGTGGGGCTATATGATTCGTCTTTGTCAAAAACAACCAACGAAAGAACACCGATTTGCATGTTATTTCTCCCCGCAATAACATCATAAATTGGACCATTGACAACTACCCAAATGAAGATGACTCTCTATCTTATTACATACAATTAGTCTATGAGAAAGCAAGCGAGTACTCTTTATCTTATTACATATAATTGATAGCATGTGTTATTCATTTACTACTACTATTTTTGCCTCCTTGTGGTTGTAAAGGTTAAAAGGGAGAAATACATCAATCTATTCACATTTTAAAAACAAAAGATTTGAAGTGAAGTTTCTTTTGACGAACAATAAAAAGAAAAACATGAGACAGAGAAGATGGCTAGATCGCTAGAGTGCTTTTAGGTCAATCAATCCCATGTTAAGTGATAGGCTCTTCTTGAACTTACAAGATAATAAGTTAAACCCTATTGCTATAAGGCTACCAGTGATGTAAAGCAATGATTAAGGATTTCTTTTATCCATCTTTTTAACTCCACTTGAAATCTCCATTCACTTGGAGCCCATAATTTAACACTATAGTATTAAGCAATATCAAAGCACATTATTACTTAATCGCGATAACATGATATTGGATCAATCACAATATTTTGATATCATATTATATATATAATGTATACTTATGAAATCATTATCCTTAATTTTTTAATTATTAACGTTAACTTCGAATCGCAAGCATGTGTTAGATGCCTCCTAACCTACCTACTCACATGCTCCTCACCAAAAGGGTGGAGAAAAGGCTTAAATAGGCCACTAAACACTTTTTTAAGTACTAAGTTGGTGCTCAAGTCTCAAAAATACTGAGTCAAGCTTTGACTACTTGGACTTAAGATAGTTTTTTCTTATTTGCTTTGGTGGAAGTTTGATTACCTAGGGAGCCTGAAGTCTTGCTATTCAAGCCATTACTGGGATGGAATCCAATGCAGTATATGTCATGAATTATTAGAAACATATATAAATTTCTTAGCCATAAGGACTATATGACACCCTCAAGTTAATGATATTTTATAAAATTCTTTCTTCCCCTAAAGAAACAGATCTGTTCACATAATGAGATGCATATATAGCCCTTCTAAACTGTCTACAAGATCAGGATGACCTCCCATTGCCACTGTCTTATGGTCAAATTATTCAACTAATCAACTTCTATAATTAGATTCCAATATTATATTCTAAGCTAGTAAAAGGGTATTTGCTTAGTACATTAGAAGAAAATGGACCATTAGCGACGATAATAACAAACCTTATCTAAAAATGATCATTTGAGATGGTAAGTTAACAACCATGCCTGAAACATCAGCTTCAGGTATGGTAAGCTATATAGTATATACTATTTGGGACTGTTGGTATACAATGTCTTGTATTCCATCGCAATTTAATCTAGGAGTACTAATGCAGGCCCCTCGACTAAATGGCGGTAGCGAGATTTACTTTCTCTGTAAGTAATTCTGAGAGGTGTGAGGACGAGCGTTGCAATACTATTTCATTGATAGTGAAGCAGAATCTCATCTTACCGAGGACATAGGCAATCTTGCCGAATCTTAACCTGTGTGCATTGTTTATTCTTGCTTTTCCATTACCTACTGCATTGCTTTTAAGGTTACGTTTCTACAAACCATTCTCAAGTTACCCGTCTCTCTACGGTTTGCTTCTCCTCTTCTTCCTTTGTCCCCTCTTATAGCCTTAGCTCGACTTCTTCCTTTATCCCTTCTTATAGCCTTAGCTCGATTCTAAGGCTATGTTTGTCATATTATATTTTTCTTTTCTTTTCTAGCTATTTCATGTATTCTAAACATAGACTTGGAGTCAAACTGGCTAACCAAGAAATTGCAACCTGACCCGAAATGTACCTTTTCCTGTTTTCGGTTGTTTGGCTGGAGTTGGCCAGAACCAGTCGGAACTTATAAACTAGAATCGGGTATAAGAAACAAAGAGTTTTCAAAATCTCTAATTTTTTTTATTCAATAACTCATTGGTCTTGCTACAAAAGGTAAATCTAGTTGATTTTTATTATTTTACTAACTTAAAAAAAAAAAAAAACTCAAGTCTTAAGTCGCAAGTCTCAACCATGTCGAGGTCGGTATAGGATCTTGGGCCGATTCCAATCCAATCCAGTCAATCAAAAGATCATTCAATATATTGATTATACCAGCTGCAACCTCCAATAACGACCCGAGCAAAAGATCCCAGAGGTTTAATCAGGATTGGCTAGGTTTCGGGTTATGCCAGCTTAACTGGTCAGTTCCTGTTGCCGAAATTGAACCAACTAATAATCATTTAACCATTCTCAAAGAACCAAAAACATAAATAAAAATAGAAACAAAGAACATCACAAAGCAAAGCATTTTCCCATATCAAATCACTTTAGTGCAACATTATTTTCATTATAGAGGATGCCCAGATCCTGCAAAAATGAATTTATACATTTTAATTTCTGGGCAGGCCTGAAGTATTCCATAAGAAATAAAAATTTAGTCACCATACTCTGTTTTCTCATGGGTGAAGGCAAGCTTTTGAAGCTGATGATCCTGGCTGTAATAACAAAAACAAAAAGGACTAGTTAAGATTTAGTGGCTTAAGGCAAGAAAGACTCTCTCTTTAAAGAGGAAAAACCTTACCACACATGCATGCACATCAGTAATTCCCCATTGAGGGTGTCTACAGCTTGAAATACTCCTCCTCCCTTACTCCTCTGTACCCAAAATCAAACTATTCAATCAAATGCAAAACATGTTTATCCATGTAGATATGCTTAATGAAGATTGTCGTGGAATATGATCATACCTTGTAAAAATCGACAGCAACAAAATTAGCCCATCGATTCCCAGCGAAACTATGACATGTCTTAAGCTTGTTCATGAGATCATCTGAATTGGAATGGCATGCAACTTCCTTGAGAAGGGAAGAAATTCACCAAAATTTTCCTAAACCATTCCTTCATCTCCATCTACATAACCAAATTTGTTTAACAAAAATATAACTTTAATAAATTGTAACCAGCTGATTCAGGATCTACTACAAGTGTATTATCATAACTGTGTTTTAAGAAACAGGGGAAGGAGAAAGGGCTTACATTGGTCTTCAACCATAAAATTCCACTGATAGGCTATTCCTTCAGTCTCTTGCTTAGACCTTTTCGATGTAAAGACGATAAGCCTTTGGTTCTTAGCAACCATATCACTTACTAGTGGCCAATCCTGACCATTTTGAGGCATTCTTGAAACTGGAAACCAATACTTCATTAAGTTCGCATCTGTGAAAACTTTTCTTAATCCATTTTGGGTTTCAACATAGTCTTCTAAGATCAATGTAACAATCTCTGATGGGTTGGCTGACATGAATGCTTCTATCTCCTTTAAGGTGTCTAGAGCTGGCCTCTAGGAAAAAAAAAATGAAATCAGTGTTAACTGCCCATGACTATAGCTAGGGACTACTTATTAAGGAAGTGCTTCTGTTCATACACGGAGAAGAAGAAAAGGAGAGAAAGGATAACTCACAAAGGCAGTATAGTCATGACACTTTCCATTAAAAGAATGGCACAACCAAACGTCTCCTTTAAAATCATATGTATCTAGCATAAGAGCTCTAACACCATTCTGCAAATAGTAAAATAGATAAGGCTAAAACAGATTAAAATTAAATTGATTCTACTAAAAAAGGTCAAAAGGGAATCATACATTTAGCTGTTGAGTGATACTGTCTTCTTGATTTGTAAAGGTGATTCGCGGAACTATCATCAATAAGGGCAAAGAATTGTTCTGTCACAAACGTAACCGCTTTTTTCATCAGCAACAACAGTATGAATTATATAGCAGCGTCCAAAACCTTATCCCAACTTAATGGGGTTAGCTACATGAAAATTCCAAGCAAGACGAGCGATTATGGTTAATTATAATAATTGTCGCCTGTCAACTTTATGCACCACTACAAATCAGCCACAGGCTTATAACAACAAACACCGACAGTATGAATTATACATGATCTGAAAAATATTGGTAACTAAAACAACCTTTGGATTTCCTCAACCCATTTTTCTTGATAGATTCAGGTTGAGATATCTAATATGGAAAACCCACTTCCTAGTCTCACCCAAATAGTTAGGGTTCCAAACCTTGACTGGAGTGCCAATCCAGCTTAGTTTCAGATTGGGAAACCTACCAATTGCCACCTAATGACAACTCACCAACTCAATCTTCATTTTGAAAGAAAAAAAATAAACAAAATCAAACTTAACCAAAATGTAAAATAAGATGGCAACTTCTTCAGATGAATAGCTGAATAACAATATGGGTTAATCTATGAAACAGGGGAAGGGACTAAAGGCTAAAGCTGGTCAAAAATCTCTGTCCCCTGTATTCCTAAGTGGGACTCTCAGAATGTTTTTAAGAGAGAGAGAGAGAGAGAGAGAGAGAGAGATACCAGTAGCTTGAATTGGTCAGTAGCTTTTGATCTAACACATCTGGAACCTGGAGGTCCTCCTAGGCAGGATAAACAATAGAGCCCAGACATACAATCTTGATCCGAGGAGCACTCATCAAGGAGCTACAAGTAGGAATTATCAAAATTAAACTAAACTTAGCCTGCATTTAGTATCGGTAAAGCTTGGAACTGAAAAGAAAAAATAAGAACTAACACTGACCCTGCATTCACCATTGGAACAAGCAGCAGCAACGCCAAAGACAACTGATACAGTGATCAAAAGGGAGTAATGCAGAAGACCCATTTCGGATTAGGAGGGAAAATTTTCAGGGTTTGGAGAGAGAGAGAGAGAGAGTATATAAGATCATGGGTAGCCTTTAGATATAAAAAGAAGGAAAAGCCAACATTAGTTTTGCCAATATTGGCTGGGAAACCGAAGGCAGCAGGTCAGGACTCAGGACTTCCATGGGTGACAGACTGACAGAGGTAGAAGGAGTTGGCGACTTGGCGGATCATTCTGAGATTTTTTTTTTTTTGGTAAGCTACCATTATGAGTTTAAAGACAACCAAAAATATGTAAGAAAGGAAATCCATTGATTTAATTACAAAATAATAACCATACCGGGATACGCCTTACATGCATGACATCAATATTTCTT
>NC_056560.1:19845972-19849554 GCF_013358625.1 Macadamia integrifolia
GGGGGGGTGTGGGGTGTGGGGTGTGGGGTGGGTGTTTAAAAGGAAATCCATTGCTCTTTTGGCAATATGGATTAGACGATAACAGTGAATATGCCTTACATGCCTTATATCCTAATTTCAGTCATGCGAAAATGGGATTTAGATCCTCTCCAATATCATCAGAGGTGTAGCATGTATTTAATGATTGAGAGGACTTAAACACATAACTCAATACATCACTAGGTTTTCTAACCCCAGATACATGTTGGGCCTCCAATGACACTGAAGCAGATCTAGTTCTGCGAAAATGTTTTCCATGGGCACCACCAAGGAGGAACTTTTAAGTGAGGATTGATTTCTGCCGCATCCATGGCTGATTGTTCAATCAAAACATTTGATGAGTAAAACAACCTTGGATTAGATTGTATGACCCACCAACTGATGGATTTTTCTCTTCATTTCATTGTTCAATTCAACAAAGGATTGATGCAATGTTTAACCATTGAATAAATAAAGGTATTGTAATTTTTTCAGGTTCAAAGTTAAATTCACTCAAATGATCCACAATGTATTGAACCTTTTCAATTACTATGATTAATAGATAAAGTTTTCCTGTATCATGGATGCAAAAAAAAAAAGGGTGCAACCACTAATACTTGTCAAAGTGTACCCCGATATTACAGTACGTGGTTGATAATACCCTTGCACTGTTCCCTAATACCCTCCTAATGCTATCCGAGAACCTCATATTCTTCCTTGTTTGTGCTTGAGGGGGTTGCTTGGCCTTGTTGAACTAGAGCCTTAGTTACGTGGCCATTGGATTAATCTAATGATATTAAATTAATAAACTCGTGCGTAGCTCTTATCGTAATTTCTCTCTGCTCTAAAGGGGGAGATTATATTAGATTAAGAAAAAAAACTAGGAAGTTAGTTACATAGATAGCTTATAGATTAATTTGTTCAGTCAGATAAACAAATTAAACTAGTACCTTGGGGAACTATTCAAGAAATTTCTTATTATGTCCTAATTTTATCGTTATCTATGGGAAGTCTGTTCATAAACTATCATTTTCTCTTTCAATTGAGACAATTTGTAAGTGTAATCCTATAATCTAATTCATTAAAAATATTTAAATTTTGATCTAGAAATAGATGTTCGTTCCATCTCACTGCAAGTGAAGAGAAGGGAAAGAAAGTGAAATCAGTTTAATACGAAAAAAAGTTTTGTAATCATGATTGTCCAATCTACCTAAACATTTATTTAATTTAGTAAATTATATATATATATATATATATATAATCCTTAACTTTTTTTCTCAAATAAAAAAGAATATAATTGCAAAATAAAGTAAAATTTTAGAGGAGAGGAATACCACGCCAACAACGTGTAATGAAATGTTAATGCCCAACCAATGAGAGAGCAAGCGAGGGTGGGAAAATGCAATGCATGAAGCAACGGAGGAGAAAGAAAGTTGAAGAAAGAATGTGAGAGGGTCCACAACGTCAATGGTTTACTGATCCTTCTCCTAAAATTCAATAACAAGATTTAGAATATTTTGGAGTTAGTTACAATTATGTGGGGTTACTTGCTTTATTTCCATTACAACGAGACTGAATTGTAAAGGTCAGTCCTAAACCCTAGCGATAATCAGCAATATAGTATTGAGGGTGGATTAATTTAGAAACGCTGGTCGCGCCTTGACCCCCTTCATATAGATTTTAGTAGAGGTAACATCTGTCAACCATGGGGAAGGTTCTTGGACTCACAAGTATGAGAGGAAACCCCTAAATGGGTGCGAGGTGTGGATTTGACATTCGAGGATTACGACTCCCACGCAAATGTGCAAAAGAAATCTTCTAAGTGCATCATTTGGGTTGTGGACAAGACTATGACACAACTCTAGCTTGTCTTGATAGCATGGTTTGAGAACTCAATATTGAGAATGGGATTAGTCAAGGTTGATATCTATTCAAATATTCAATATTAATCCACATGACTTTAGAGTTTAAGATTGAACAAAAATATCACAATTGTATGTTTAAAGTCAAAATTTTGACCATTTTACCCCTTGTTCATATTGATTAAAAAAAAAAAAATCGATCAAGGTCAATATTAATCCAATCTAACTAATTCTGACCGATTCAATCCGATTCCACAAACCATGTTTGACTAGGTTTCTAAATTCTGAAAAATCTATTGGAATCAACCGATTCGCCTTGGAAATCAGTTTTGAGGAAAACGGCACTTTTAGCTTTTTAACAAAAAAAAAAAAAAAATGAAAAAAGGTTCAGTTAAAAGCGCAGGGATTCCTCCACGCGCATCTGTCCGGGGTTCTCTTCTGTCCCGTTTTTGATATCCAAAGGGGATAGATAGGCTGCCGTTGAAAAGTATCTCCATGGGTCGTTAGGTATAAATTGCAGTCCGTGAGGGTCTGTGAGAGACAGAGAGAGAGAGAGAAAGAAGGGACGAGGGGTTCAAGAGACCCAATTTAAACATAGAAAAACCTTCTCTCTCCCCAATCGCCGTTTGAAAATGCCTACTCTCACAAGGCTCTACACCATGCAAGAGGCAGCTCTACACAATACTAGAGAAGACTGTTGGGTGGTCGTAGATGGAAAGGTATGGCCTCCATCACGATTCACCTACCCTCTCTCTTCCTTCACGGACTGATTCTATAGATTGACTTCTTTCTGGGTTTTCAATGTTTAAGGCTTATCTCCTGGTATTTGTTGGTTTAGATCCTGTTGCAGAGACTGAAAATGAGATACAGTTTATTGATTTTGTTTGTTCATTGAGTGATGCTTGTGTGGTTGATGTTATGGTTACACTTTTTAAATACATATCATGTGTTTGATCTTCTTATTTATTGGAATTCTAATTTTGTTGAGTTTACTATTTCTTCGCCTGTGGGCACTTTTCCCGTTTGTCTCTTGAAAAGTATCAGTGATCGGGTTACTGTTTGATTTCCTTCGGACCGTTTCATATCCAATCAAGTCATTTTCGTGCCCTTAAATCTCTGCTCTTACTTGACTTACTGTGATAATTCGATTTTTCAATTTGTAACCTTGCTTTTAGCTCGGGAAAATTTTGCATCGTTAATTTCAATTCCAAGCATTTCTCTTACTCATTACCATCGAGGGACATGTTTTTTCATCTGTCTGTTGAACATATCAATCGTATTGGCCAACTGCGTGGACAGCCAAATACAAATTTAAGTTTTAGTTATCGAATGGACGGACCTCGGCCCAACGCAAAGTTGATCCATTTCGATCTAGTGGTCGCAGGTTTGAGTCATGAAACAGCCTCTCTGCAAAGCGGGGGTAAGGCTGCGTACATTATGACCCTCCCCAGACCTGCAGTGGTGGGAGCCTCATGCACTTGGTATGCACTTTTTATTTATAGATTGGATGGCTTGATGGTAAATTGATATGATGGGAGCTTCAGACTTAAATGGACCAGGTTCATGAGCTGGTGGTTAACAGGTCAATATGAAAGTCATCAGGGTAAATGCTCGGTTTTACAATTAAGCTGCCTCATACATATATTTCTTGTCTGGTGAATGCCATCACCTATGAATAATCTGATCTTAATTTTTTTTTTTT